>NW_022631014.1:15984838-16210301 GCF_010015895.1 Lontra canadensis | reverse complement strand
AAAGAAAAGAAAAGAAAAGAAAAGAAAAGAAAAGAAAAGAAAAGAAAAGAAAAGAAAAGAAAAGAAAAGAAACAAAAACAAACAACCCAGAAACTGCTGCTGGGAGAGAATTAGGTGAACAGGTAGAAATGTAGAGATGAGAAGCAGCGATGGGAGGTGAAGATTGCAGGGCTGGTCTGGTGAATATAGGGTTGTTATGATCAAGAATATTCTGTATTATTTTAAGTCATTTGTAATTTAAAAAAAAAAAAATCTGCTGTCGCCAGACTTTGATAAAGTCTACCACTCATACAAAAATTAGTTCAGGGTTAGAATAGGAGGGAGGCAAGGCCTGGGCCAAAGAGGAAGTTCAGCACAGTGCAGAGGGAGGAAGCCACTCTGGAAGCAAGTGGGGTTGACACCATTCAGCAGTGACCATCCACGCCCCAGCTCAGGGCCTCATGGGTATCTCAGAGTCTGGCCCAGTGCTGGACACAGAGAAGACAGTCACCTGTCCCCAGCCATCCCAGCTGCTGAATGACCTTGTCTGCTTCTGATGACCCCCAAACTATAGATAAAAACCCTCTCAAGCCTAACAGAAGGGCAGTGTCCCTTCTTTTCTGAGCATGATAATAAGTTTATTTTCTCAACAGTGAGGTCAGAGAACAGTGTAGGCGAAACAAAGAAACCTTTTTTCTTTCGCTGGTATTAACTGACTCGTATCGTACGGTTGCATTCTGGGTATTATGCTAACCAAGTCTCTCCCCACCCGCACCCCCATCTTAACAAAAACAGTGCAGGTAGCAGAGGATGGGTGTGTCTGTGCTGGGGGTGGGAGGCAATGGGAAGGGTGAGGGAGAAAAGATTATAAGGAGAGCAGAAAGCCCATCCTATCCAGTAAGTGGCCAGCAAATGCATGTGGAATGAATTTCAGCCTGAGATGACACTAGACATTATATACGTCACGAGCCAACAGCTCAAATACCTCTAGACGGGACTGAGTGAAGACAGATGGGTAATGAGGGGCTGCTGCTCCCAGGAGGGCTGGTGCCCTTTCTAAGAGCACTAGCCTCTTCTCAGCTCCAGATAATTATTGCCAAGTAGGTACACGAATCCCCTGTTTCTAGATCTTCTGATCCACCCCCACACCCCCCCCACCAAGAAAAGCCAGAAATGTGGATTTTCGTATAAAAATACCCATTTGAAACACTGGAAACCAGTTCAAGCAATTTCAAAAGCTACCCCAGTCAATAAAAATGCATCTGTAGGCTGGATCCGGTCCCCTTGTTAAATGTAGAATAGTGGTTCTCAGACACAAGTAGGCATTGCTGAAGTCTGCCATGGAACCTAGGAAAACAGGTATACTGGCCTCCACCCCCAGAGTCTCTGATGGGGTGATGGGGTGGAGGCCAGACCGGTGCCTGTCTAGCAAGTTCCCAGAGATGCTAATGTGGCTGGCCCTGGATGACCCCGGGAGATCCACTGCTTTTAATGACCACCAGGCCCTCCAGCCTCTCTTTGCCCTGTCCAGGACTGCTGGGGTCTGCCCTCTCCTTCAGGGTCTCCTGTGAATAAAGTTCTGTGTGTGTCTGCTCTCTATTTAGAGCCTGCCTTTGGGGCATGTTTTTAAAATAGAAGCACAGGCTCTAATTCTTAGGCTCTTTCATTTCCTGATGATATGTTCCTGGCAAGGTCTGGGCCCCAAGCACCACACTGTCTTCTCTGAGTCCCAAACCAGAAGATTCTTTCCTGGAGAATCAGGTGCTCCGGTGCCCAACTGCATTTGATCATGTTAATATTAGAAGAAATCCAATATAAATCCTTTCGGTGTCAGGGGTTCTGCAAGGTTGCGCTAATTGCCTGAAGCTTAAAACACATGTTTAACCTCTTCTGCCTTCAAAGTCAGTTCCAACAAGGCCAGGGGAGATGTCTACACCCTTGGGGTTCTCATCAGGGCAGGAGGGCACAGTTCTAATAACTCCAGGGGGTCAGAAGAAGTAGCGCATGCTTAATGTTCCCACAGAACGATCCTCACCCAGGATTTCCACTGTGACTTGTGTCTTTTCAAACCCAGAGTTATGGAGCTGACCAGATCTTGTCCTTAACACAGGCCCTGACTGGGAAGCTGTAAACCCCCTTCCTCCAATGTCCACAGACAATGGTGCAGAGATTGCCAAAGACCAAGTTTGTAGGGTGGCTGAGAAAGCTAGAAATACAGGACTGTAGGGGCCCAGGGCGATCACGCACACATACCGTCATGACGAGATCCAGGAACTTAATCCCGAAAGTCCCCAATGCTTCCTCTCACCCCAAATGCCTGCCTGTCTCGGCCTTGAAATCTCCTGACATTTTCTCACTGATAAGATATAAAACTAGCAGGCAAGCCTTATAGTAACTATTCATGTCGCTGTTTGACATCCGGGAAAGGCCACCACCTAGGTCAGGATGTCACAGAGTAAGCAAGCTCAAGCATCTGGAAACAAGATGGTGACAAGGCCAGGGCTCTGAGTCTGGAGGGTTCCACTGGAGAAGCTTCTAACTCAGACAGCTCCTCTGGATGAAGAGTGAGGTTCCTGGCCTGGACCTTCACGGGTGAAATCTAGCCTGGGAAACTTGCCAAGATCCTGCTCTTGGAAGCCTGCCACTGGAGCCCAGTCTTCCCACAGCCCTCACCTCTCCCCCTCCCCTGCTGTCTCTGGCCTGAGGTCTTTATCCCCTTTGACTGGGGTCTGGGGCTGTGTTTCTGCCACTGTGGACTGTGCTGAGTGGCCCCCCACTGCAGCTTACACCCACCTCCCCTGTCTGAAATCAGGAATCCTGGGCTTGGTAGACCCTAAGGAATCCTGCGTCCCATCTCTAAAATGTGTATAACGGTACCTGAGAACCAAATTGGACAGTAGCCTCGAAGTTCTTGGCAACCATGAGCACCTACCCATCAGAAGGGGGTGTCTGTGGACCCGCTCTTTCTCTCATTTCACCCAAGTGTTCCGATTCCCTTCAGAGCATGCAGCAAAATCTAGGCATTGTTCTCTCCAGCAACGATGTGCCCAGGGAACAATTGGAAAGAAGGAAATGTAATTTGGATAAGAGAAACTGGGCAAAGGTAAAACAAACAAAAACCAAAAAAACAAAACCCACATTTTTAAAGGGAATCAGCTTTGAGTACAGGAGTCAGTTTGGAGGCAGGCAGAGTTTCCCTCTGTCCCTGCTCCCTTGAGCCTTCGAGGAGTCCACACAGCTTTACCTGTATGGATGGCCCAAGGGCAGGGCCACAGAGAAGACCAGCTCCATGTCCTGTTCATACCGAGGCCTCACTGGGAGGCACCAGATGAGAGGTCAAAGGCTGACTGTAAAGAGGCACTGGCAGTGGGCCCAAGGGCAGATCACATAAGCACACACTAAATGCCAGTCCCAGCCCCACTGTTACCAGCCGTGGATATTCAGCCAGTGACTTCTCTCTGAGCCTCAGTTTGTTCATTTGTCAAATTGGGATAAGGACATTCATCTCATGTTGTCTTTGTGAGGATCCAGGATCCACCTGCATGAGCTTCTGCCTTAGAAGAGGTTCCCCAGAGGAAAAAGCAGAGCCTGAGACAGGGATTTGGGTATATGTGGCTTATTAGAGGAATGCCTTCAGGAGAAGAAGAACAAGGGAAACAGGATGGGCTAGGGGATTCTACTAAGCCAGGAAGTGGACCCAGCTTTAGTTTTATCCATAAGGAGTTCTAGAGTATTAATTGCCCCACAGCCTTGGCCCCTCCTAGAGGCCAAGGGCAATGGGCTTTTGTACTTTCATCAGTGAGTTGTTGTCTACAGGCTGTCCATAAGTACAGAGGGAAGGGAAGCATGATAGGGTAGCCTTCTGAGAGAGTCAGCTCCCATTCTGCTGAGGCAGCTGTAAGCACCTTGGAAACAGTATGTATAGCAGCCGGGATGGGCACCTCTTGGTGAAGGAGATTCAGGTGGGCACCACCAGCATCCACCACAGCTGCCTTAGTTATTTTTAGTACTTCCATCAATAAACCACCTTGCTCTGTTGACTCAGAGGCACACCTGCCTCATCCTGACTCTGGTGCCATCCTGAGCTGCATCATATCAAGACTTTAATGGGTGCCCCATACTCACAGGCTCATATCAGTACTATGGGTGTATGTGTCCCACTCTCCTGACCTCAGAGAACAAAGTCAGAGGGCAGGGTTGCTTTGCCAGGAATAGTGGTGGATTCACACGGACCAGCTACATCCTTGCCTTTCCACAATTCCTAACAGGTGGCTCTTCTCAAAAGGTTGAGATCATGGGATAGAGCCTTGCTTTCCAAAGATTAGCAGATGGAGCAGGAGCATGGGCATCTCCTGGGTACTTCCTTGGAACACAGACCCTGAAGTCCTGCTCCAGAGCTGCTGACCCAGAACCCAGTCTGACAAGCTCCCAATGTGACCCACACTGAAACACAAGATGGCTGGGGTAGACACCTTCCTTCCCCCTCTTCCCACCACATCACTGGCTCACCTCCGCTGGTGAAGTGATTGCTTATTGCTTTTGCTGCAATTTTTACACTTGACTTTTTGTGTCCAAAAAACCAGAGGTGGGATGAAGTCAACCCTACAGATTGGGGTGTGAAACCCAGCTTTGTCGCTGGCTGACAAGTCGCCCACTACTTTCGAGACTTTATTTTCTCCCCAGGTAAAATGGAAAGGCTGCTTTCTACCACACAAAGTCATTGGGAGCCAAAATGGTTAAAACATCTAACTCTGTCCCAAGCACATAGTAGGCAGGACAAAAAAATCCCAAGGCTTAGCTTAGTGTTTGTCATGTGGTAATATTGGGGAAATTTAACTGACGTGAACTGAGTTGAAACAGGCTGACTTTCAACCTCCAACAAGACAGAATGTCTGCAAGGAGGGGGAGGGTTTCAGAAACTTTGATCTCCCTGCTTGCTCTTGTTTCTCTTGCCCTTGACGGTTTTCACATCGTGTCTTCAGCTGTTGACAAGCGAAAGTATTTGTCCCTGCCTTGCAGTATTCAAGAGGTTGGATGGAGATTCATGGGGACAGGGATCACGGCCAGAGGCCAGGTGGCCTTAACATTTGGAGCTCACAGACTGACCTCTAGACTTCAAAGTAGATGTAGCAAACTGATGGCATGTCAAATTCAACCCTGGCTTCTATTTTGTTTGGTCTATACAGTTTTTAATATTTTTTAATTACTGGAAGGCTTTTAAAAATCAAAAGAACTTAGGGGAAAAAAAATCATCTGACTTTCTGTCTTTTCTTTTTAGTCATACAAACATCGCTCAACCCCCACTGCCTGGCAACCACTAGAAGCTGAGAGCAGCTGCTGTCATAGGCAGGGCCTACCCTCTCTCCTTTGCCACAGTCCACACCTTTCCCTCTTGTCACCCCCTGTCACCACACTTGTTTGTTTACCCTCAATCCACCTGTCTTTTTGGCCTCTCCTTGACTGACACTTGGAAAGGTCAGAAGACCCCAGGGAATTTGAGAAAGACTTGGGCCTTCTATAATCCATGGAAGGAGGCTTTGGATGAATTGTGTCATCCTTTGATGTATCAGAGAGGCCTGTCAAGATCAATATTTTATGTCTCTCACTATTTGAACACTTAAGGTATGCCAAGATTGTCTAACTTTCATATTTTATTCTTATGATGGTTCTGTGAGGTGGGTTCAGTTTTATGGATGAGAAAAGAAGTACTGATAGAGGTAAGTTTTTTGCCCACAATCACACCAGGAGCCAGCAGCAGAGCAAGGATTTGTAGAAGAGAGGATCTGGCAGACCCCTGTGTCTCTAAGCCCTTGCCTATGGGCTTAGCTTCATATATGTGCACATATCAGATTGCAACAAGATAAAACCCCATGGAATAAGAAAAAAAAAAAGAACCAACTAATTCCACTATCAATTATTTATAAGTTTTGAAACCAGTTGAAAAGAAAGGGAAGAAAATCAATCAGTAACAAATGTTGGTAGATGCTTACTCTTTCATACACCCTTTATTTTGTAATCCACTCTCTTGAGCAAACTCTCCTCCTGATGTGTATGCAGAGGTAAGAACAGGCATCCCCTCGGGCCTACTGCACACCTGTCAGCAAGTGAAGAGTTGACTGAGGCCATGAGCTGCCCACACCTTTACACGGGTCTTGCTGCTAGTAACCAGCTTCCTCCACCTAGTCTTACTCAGCCATGGAATCTATGGGCCCCCTTGTCACCCAATTCTGATGCCATTTGACATTCTCTTCACTGACACTCAGAATTCCTCCCCTACCTTCTCCAGCCTGGAACGTTCCAAGAGTGTGGAGTAACTGGGACCAGCTAAGACTCCAAATCAGCTCTTCAGTCATAGTTTTATATTACATTATCACCCTCAAGTTGTGGAGCCTCTTTAGGAAACACTTCTCAGCTTTCCATCTGCTGTGGGGTCTTGCTGCTTTTACACACAGACAGAATGTTAACAGTGGAACAGGTTCTATTTCTGCATTCATATAGACCCATCTCCTCCCACGGGGATTCCTGTTTCAGTACCCCTGACAGAATGGTGATGCAGCCTATCCATATACTTTTGGAAATACGAAGCATATTACCTCAGGGGGGCATTCCGTTCTACATTTCAGAGCTCTGAGTTTTAATAAGCCCTCTTTCAACCTCCCTGAAATATGCTTCATTTTTATACCACTCATCCATCAGCAAACTGTTAGTACAGATTCATTTTAGCAGATTCATAGATTTCATTTTGTATGACATGATTTTACAAGTGACAGAAACCCCAATCAAATTGACCTACCCCCCAAAAGGCATTTAAAAAAAAAAAAAAACACTTCAAAGTGAGACTTATCCCAGAGTTTAAAAATGCCATAAAGGACCTGGTGGTGCTCCCATTAAAATTTGTCTGCCGTATTTTTGCCCTACGTATCCTCAAGCAATCCTGGTAGCTCCTGGGATATCTTTTTTTTTTTTAATTTTTTAAATTTCTTTTCAGCATAACAGAACTCATTGTTTATGCACCACACCCAGTGCTCCATGCAACACGTGCCCCCCACAATATCCCCCACCCCCCCCCCCCCCCAAAACCCTCAGATTGTTTTTCAGAGTCCATAGTCTCCCATGGTTCATCCCTCCCTCCAATTTCCCTCGACTCCCTTCTCTTCTCCATCTCCATATGTCCTCCATGTTATTTGTTAATGCTCCACAAATAAGTGAAACAATATGATAATTGACTCTCTCTGCTTAACTTATTTCACTCAGCATAATCTCTTCCAGTCCCGTCCATGTTGCTACAAAAGTTGGGTATTCATCCTTTCTGATGGAGGTATAATACTCCATAGTGTATATGGACCACATCTTCCTTATCCGTTCGTCCGTTGAAGGGCATCTTGGTTCTTTCCACAGTTTGGTGACCGTGGCCATTGCTGCTATAAACATTGAGGTACAGATGGCCCTTCTTTTCACTACATCTGTATCTTTGGGGTAAATACCCAGTAGTGCAATTGCAGGGTCATAGGGAAGTTCTATTTTTAATTTCTTGAGGAATCTCCACACTGTTCTCCAAATTGGCTGCACCAACTTGCATTCCCACCAACAGTGTAAGAGGGTTCCCCTTTCTCCACATTCTCCAACACATGTTGTTTCCTGTCTTGCTAATTTTGGCCATTCTAACTGGTGTAAGGTGGTATCTCAATGTGGTTTTAACTGGGTTATCCTTTTTATAAGTAAAATGGTTACTGTGGTTCCAGGCCTCCTATCTTATCCTCCAGAAGAACCAGCAGCAACTCTTTGGTTAGCTTTCTCAAAATCCTAAGACTCACTCTTATTGGCTCAAATTGAGTCACGTATGGATGTTAACTAGATTTATTGTGATGATCATTTCACAATGTACACAAATACTGAATCACTATGTTATACACCTGAAACTAATATAATGTTATATGTCGGTTATACTTGAATAAAATTTGTTTTAAATTGAGACAGGTACCCTTCTTTTGGACCAATCACTATAGCCAAAGGGATGAGATAGGGAGTTGTGGTTGGAAAGGGGTATTGTCCATCTGACCCAAGCCAAAAAACCTGAAATGGAGGAAGAATAAATTCTCTAAAGGAAAGTGAGGATGCTTTTGGCAGGAGAGGCAGGAGGAATGGATCCTGGGGAGGCAGCCACAAATGTCTCCCATAAGCCTCTGCTTAGTGACAGTCACTATGTTGGTTACTGAGCATGGCAAGTTGAATAAAACCCAATCTAAGGAAGCTAATAGCGTGGCAGAGTCACTCATTGTTACTTATGGAGTTCCCATCATTGCCCCATTCTGGAGTGAAGAGAATATATTCACCTTTAAATAAGGCACCTTCTGGGCATTTGAAGAGACCTTGCCCATCTCTTCAAAATCTTCCCCAAGTTAAAATCCCAGGTTAGTTTGGTCATAAACCCTCTGACTAGGTACATAAAACTCAGATTATGACAGCACCCTCCTGTGGATGACATGAACACAGGGCACAAAATTGAACCTGAGCTCCAGAAACGAGGGTATTGCCTTAGCTGGAAGGAACCCCCTCCTCCTTGCCGCAACAGATTCTGAGACTAGGACTGAAGTGTGAGGAGTTTATCTGGGCAGTGGTCCCAGGAGATACCAGTAGAAAGGTAGGAAAGGCAGCCAATGCAGAGTGGCCACAGATTATCACTGTGGGCAACCAAAAGCCCAACCCTCCCAGGGAATTCTGGGAGACCACATAAGGCATGCTATCAACAGTCCCTCAAGGACAGGAGGCTGGGAAGCTATCCCCCAACTCCCACTTGTCATGGGGTTAGACCTCTCCAAGGGTCCTCTTCCAAAGTGTCAAGGCCTTGAAAAACAAGACTGAGAAACTGTCACAGATTGGAGAAAACTAAGGACACATGAAGGCTAAATGCAACATAGTGGTCTAGATTAGATCTTGGAACAAAAAAAGAGCCTTAGCAGAAAAGTGGTAAAGTTTGAATGAAGTGCATAGTTTAATAAATAAGGTTGTATGGATGCTGATGGATTTCTTGGCTTTGATAAATGTGCCATGGTAATATAGGATGCTAATATCCAGGGAAGCTTGTATGAAAGGTACCCTAGAACTCTCTGTACTATATTTGCAGCTCTCCTGTGAATCTAAACTTATTTCAAAATAAAAAGTCTTTTAAAAAAATGTTAGATACCTTTCCAGTGCAATAAAAGTCTACAATATTGTTTTTCATGACTGCTTAGCATTTCATTGTACAGAAATATCAAATTTTATTAATCAATGTCTAGTTTTCCCCCCAAGTTTTTCCGTTTTAACCACATTGAAATAATAATTCTCTTAAATTCATTTTTGTGTACTTGCCTTTAGGATAAATTCCAAAAGGTAGAATTTCTGGGTTCATTTTAAATTCTCTTTTCCAGGGTCTGAGGGCTCTTGTGCCATTATTCTTGTGACTTGTGTCTTGTATTGAACTTGTGTCCAGTGCTATTCCTTGGACCACACCCCACATGTTAAACTCAGATCTCTAGAGATATAGGTCAAGGAATCAACATTTTCACAAGCAACCCAGTGACATTTGAGAAGGCTGGTCTGATCTTGACTTGAAAAAAAAAAAAAAAGAGAAAGAACTTAAAGGGGTTTGTAGGTACCTGGGTTGACCCACGGAGTCCACAAGGCCCGAAGCGACACCCCATATGCCACCTTGGCTTTTATGGCTGAAGAGGCTACCATCCCACGGGCGATGACCCCACTCATGCACCCAGCAATTAGTTTTGGGGTGCAGACTCTGCAGAGCATTCTGGAGGAAACCCAGGGTTGCAGCTAGAGTGGGTGGAGCTTTGTTCTCTTCTAATCCAACAGCAGAGTGAAGTGGAAAAACGAGGGAGAAGCTGAACAGCCACTACCTCAGCCTACCTCTTGTCTCTGCAAACCCAGGAGCTGCGGATGGACATTGCCTTCACTGCCTGAATTTGAGGAAAGGAGAGCAATGTTTCTCTTGCCAGAAAAGCTATCCTTCCTTCTTTTTAGGGTGACCAATTCATCCTGATTTGCCAGAACTTTTCCAGTTTTCACATTGAAAATCCCATGTGCTGGGAAATACTTCAGTCCCAATTTATGATCACCCCAAGTGGCCTAGAGAGAACCCTGGGCCCTAACTCAGATACCTTCCTTCCCAACCATGTGGCTAAAACAAGTTCCAGACTCAGATGTTAAAGGAGGAGTCCAAGATGCTCCCTGAGTCCTCTATCTGACTTCTCTTCCATAAAGCCCCTTCCTCCACCCAGGCAGCCTGCATCAGCTCTCTAGTTGCCTTCTAGGCACAAGGCAACTCTTATTTAAATATCAAAAGTCAGTGCCATTATCACCTCTTTCAGATAGACCTCCTGCCCTCTTCATAGGCTGGTTGAAATGACAAACCTTATGTTCCCTGTGTCAGGACACTCAATCCCTCACCAGGAGAGTTGGCTTGGGATGAAGTTTATAGAGGGGCCCACAGCCACAGACGCCCACCTCACCAAAGTCCTATTCTCCCACTTAGCAACCATGTGACTCTGAGCAAGTGATTTAACCTCCTTAATCTTGCTCCTTCTGTAAAATGGCTTAATAATGCTGCTTGCCTCATAAATGGAGTACTAGATTAGATTAACTCACCACATAGTAGATGCTCATTGAATGTTCTTTGAATAAATGAATGCATGACTACATAGAGTTGAAAAATTCAACTCAGAGCCAAAAGCTAGCCATCTAGGCAACACTTTGTTCTTCTTTTCCTTATCCCATCTACTACTCTATTTCTCTAGACTTGTGACTTCCTTAACCTTCCCAGTGCTATGGACCCCACTGGCACTGGGTCCCATAGACCCCTTCTCAGAGTAAAGTTTTTAGGTGAATTAAATAAAGTAACAGATTATAAAGAAAGCTAATTATGTTGAAATCATTATGAAAATATGAGATATAACGTGTGACACAACAACTGTATAGCTTCTATGTTAACACATTAAATAAAGTCTAGCAGCAGGTCTAGTCACTATTATTTGCAGTAACAGTGAACATAATGATATCTTAAGGGAACTTCAAAAACATTAATGACATAAAAAAAAATCCGTGATTTTTCTTGGTGATAGTCCTGCTAATACTACACTTTGTTGCCTATGTTGATAATTGATAGAAATGCTAAATTTTACCTAGAGGTTAGTAGAAATAAGGATGTAATCGTTCACCTAGCCAAGTTCGCAGACCCACTGACCTCTACCCTTCGGCCCTTGAGAGGAGGTGTCTATTAGGCCCAGGTTATGAAGCCAGCAGACAGAGCAGACACATGTGCTATGGGGCCTAAGGCTCATACAACTCAGGGACCTTTCTTGAGGAAATAACACAAAATTACTAATACAAAATTAGGCATGACAACAAATACTGAAAATGAGAAAAGAAATAACAAATTATAAATACTGAAAGCTAAAAACACAAACATCACAAAATCCAAAAAAATAGCATTTTATTTTTAATAAATAACCACCTGAGTCTTGTCTACAATATTTTTTTCTGCATTTATGTATCTGCTTTCTTTCAGATTGCTTCATGACATGACAACTATTTTATAATATTTTTCTACAGAGCCAATAGAAAGACCTTTAAGTTTTTTCTCTAACATGGTTGAGCAGATTTCTTTTTTTATTTTATCAACAGTTTATCAAGCTTTCTTGTAACTTTACAACCTATTACTAATAAGGTCACAGACATTTTTAGGATGATTATCAAACTTGAGGAATCTTCTCCAAGCTGGAAATCCTTCCAGAGTGTTTCAAGTTTTTGTTGGGGTGGGGCTTGTTTTTAATATTTTTTTTATTTATTTATTTATTTATTTATTTATTTGAGAGAGAGAGAGAGAGCACACCCACAAGTGGGAGGGAGGAGGCAGAGGGAAAGAGAGAAGCAGACTCCCCTCCAGGACCCCGAGATCATGATCTGAGCCCAAGGCAGATGCTTAACCGACTGAGACGCCCAGAAGCTTCCTCGATTTTCTTCTGTAGTGGCTCATCTTTATGCTCTGAGTTGGAGGCACTCATTAATGAGTCTGTCACCCACACCACCACCAAAGAGGCCTCCTGGGAGGCTGATGCCATCACATCTGAGGGAACTTCTGTTCTGATGAGGCATTGCAGAGAACGGAGTCCTTCACTCATATGTATCTGGCAGGTGGAAGGAGTTTCCTCAGACTACATTTCGAATCTTCTTCCTCCTCTGCCCTCCACTTGGGTCTGGGCTGTGTGCTCTGGTCCATGTTCACACTGTGTGACAATCTCAGGCCCTGCGCCTTTGAGATGCAGTGCCCCCGGTGAGTCAGCTAGTGGGTGGTAAGAGAATTCTTAGAAGTCATTCCCAAATGGTGTGATCCAGCATGACTTAAGCTAAACCCCAAAGTGACCATGAACCATGCCCTCCCACACCCAAATAAATGAGTGACCAACTCCTCTCTCCCTGGGCTGGGTCCTCAAACTGCCTTGGCCGCCCCAGCTGCACCCCACCCAGGGGCAGTGTAGGGGAAATGGGTGAGGGAAGAGGTGTGCTTGATGGACTGTGGTTAAACTGCCATGCCTTTGCAAGTTTTACAAAAACATGTCACCCGCAAGCACTTTGTGAGGTCCTTCCCTGGCCTTGGAGGGGGCGTGTGTAAGTAAAACAACTTTAATAACATAAACCTTCTGTTTCTTCAGCTTACAGAGATCAGCCCTGCTTCCAGCTGTGGGTGACAGAAAACAGCTTATTGCAGCTCCCAGAAGCAGAATTCTCGTGAGTGCACGTACTAGAAGTCAGAAGTGGATGATTTGAAGGATCCATCTGGTAGTTTCCCCAGGGACCCGATTTCTCTCTGCCTTTCATCTCTGTTCTCTGTGTAATCAGCGTCATCTTATACCTGCATCCTCTCTGTTCTAGAGATGGCTCTCAGAGGCTACTGGCCATCAGCCTCCTCGGAGAACTTTCTTTGCACCTCCAGTCAGTCACTCCCTCCTTGAGTCTCACTGGCCCAAAATGGGGTGTCCTTCTTGCCCTAAGCCAATCACAGGCCAGGTCATTGGAATGACTTTCTACCCCATCAAGTTGGTCCCTGGAACTGAGGTCGAGATCCCAAACTTGCTGCTGCCTTTCCAGTTGGTTAGAGGAACCAGACTGTTGTAGTCTCACAGGGGCCAGAGGTCAGCTCTGGTCAGCGGCCTGCTGGGAACACAGAGTCATTTTCAACACTGTTTCTGTAGAAGGATGCGTTCAGAGCTCCAAGCCATCCATTCATTCTTCTGTTTATTCAGTAAGCTTGCAAGGGTGCCTAATGGGCCAGCCCTGGGCTAGGAACTGGGGCAATCAAAAGGGACTCACATGCTGTCCACAATGTCCTCCAGTGCTTGGGTCCATTGAGAAGTGGAAGTGAGCAGACCGCCAGAATGGACAATAACGTTAAAGACAAGAGGAGTCAGGACAGTCCTGGAGGCAAGACTTCCTTTTCATTCTCAGGGGGAAGGTGAGGAAGAGGCTGGTGCAGAAAGAATGATCCAAGGGTCAGAGGCCCCAGCGAGGGGAGGGGTGGGTCGCTGCGAGTTGCTGGAGAGCAGGGGAGCACTGGGTCAGAGCTACCTTGGCCTGCTGGCGGGCAGTGGGCTCCTGGCCAGGTCTTGATGTTGCCTTCAGGCCTGAGCTGGATCCTGAAGGTGATAAGGCAGGTTCCTGAGAGAGGGCGACATAGTTAAATTCAGGTTTAGAAAAGACTGCTTAAGTAGGTGTGGAGCAGCGACAGGAGGGATGCCAGCCAGCAGCTGAGCAGAAATTACTTCAAATCCTGTGTAGTTGGCTGGCATGGCTTTCCCTCTGAAATAGCCCCACCCCCACCACCACCACACACACACACACACACACACACACACACACAGCTTTACCAGCAATTCCTGAGAGAACCCAGAAAGTCACCAAAAACAGCTTGCATTCCAGTTTAGGGCCATTGTCAGTTGTCTCATAGTTGCTTCTCTGTGTGTGTTCATGTGTTCAGTAGTGTATGTGTTTTTTCATGTGTGTGTACACGTGTTATGTATATGTGTGCATTTGTGTATGTGCATGTGTGTTTTTATGTGTTTGTGTATATGTGTGTGTGTGTATTCATGTATGTGTGTGTGATTGTGTATGTGTTGGGTGTGGAGGCTGGTCAGATACCAGCCTTTCCCCTTCTCTACTTAATAGTCAAACACTTTGCAGAGATCTAGAGGCATGTATGAAAGAGAGAATTGAGCTCAGTGTCTCTGAGAAGCCCCTCTTCCCTTGAAAAGCATAAAACAGAGAAGGAAATGCTGGTCAAAGAGATAGCACCAGCTCTGCACTGAGTCAGAATACGACTGTGGGACAGATATTTTATGTTCCCAGGTCTCGTGTCTCCTCCCATGTAAAACAGGAAAGAGACTTCCCAGTTCTGCCTAATTCCCAGTAGATACAGTGGAATGGAGAGCATACGTTTTGGAAATAAAAGACTACTTCCTTTTCACAGGGCACCTGGGTGGCTCAGTCGGTTAAGCGTCAGACTCTGGACTTTGGCTCTGGTCATGATCTCGGGGTTGTGGGATTGGGCCCCACATTGGGCTCCACACTCTGCAAGGAATCTGCTTGAGAATTCTCTCTCCCTTTTCCTCTGCTTCTGCTCCTTACCTCACTCATGTGCGCTCTCTCACTCTCTCTCTCTTGTAAATAAATAAATCTCTTTAAAAAATGAGTTCCTTTTAGAATCATCTATGGAACAGTTACCATACTGGACTGTCAGCTGATCTAGGCTTAGTAGTCTTGTGATGGATCAGTGCTCCCAAATTCAGACTGGAATGGCAAATGCCTTCCCCACACTCTGGGGAAAGACAGGAGGCTCAAAGTATCTTATACATACTTGGAGGAGATGAAGACTTAACCAGATCTGACTTTGGAAGATGAAGAGTAACTTCCAAACAAAAAACATATTCTCATCTTCAAATAAGAGCTGGAGGGAAGAATAGAAAGCCCAGGGCACAGGCAATACTCAGTCCCTCTGAGGACAACAATACGGGGTGATGAGGCAGTTGCCAAGTGTACTGGGGGAAAATATGCAGAAAGATCCAGACCAACCTGAGGTAAGTAATCAATCAGTAAACATTTATTGAATACTATATACACCTGGATGAATACTATTCCACCGGTCCTTTGTGGTTTTTTTTGTTTTGTTTTTTTTTTGTTTGTTTTTGTACTGTGGTTAAATATACCTAACACAAAATATGCCATTTTAACCATTTTTTCTGTGGCATTAAATATATTCTCATTGATGTGTATTCTTCACCATGCCCAGAACTCCTTCATCTTCCCCAGCTGAAACTCTGTCCCCATTAAACGTGAATTCCATGTATATGAGTACCTACAATAGTCAAATTCACCAAATCCTTTAAGCAGATACTATTTTTTTACATTTAACTTTTTTAAAGATTTTATTCACTTATTTGAGAGAGAGAGCATGAGAGGGGGGAGGGTTAGAAGGAGAAGCAGACCCTCCCCTGAGCAAGGACCCCAACGCAAGACTCGATCCTGGGACTCCAGGATCATGACCTGAGCCTAAGGCAGTCACTTAACCAACTGAGCCACCCAGGCGCCTTTATATTTAATTTCTTAAGTAATAAGGAAATGGGTACAGAACTGACACTTGGATTCACTGATTCACTCACGTATTCAATTGAGCTAGTGTGCCTGAGTGTGAACAACAGAACAGTTGTCCTCTGTCACTTGATACGAACTATAGAGAGACAGGAAAAACATAAAAACGCCTCAGTAACTTCTGAGAAGCATTTTTCAGAGGGCTGTGGGAGAGCTGGCAACAAGGAGAAAGGATGTATTTTTGAAAGGATAAAGCCCCCTTATTATGGCATTACACAAAATTCCTGCTGCTACAGTTTCCTTCAGGAAAACTCCAGGCGCGGCCAGTACCGGTGTGTGTGAAACAATGAAGACATTCTGAAGCTCTGTTTTCAAAGCCAAGAACAAGCTTCAGGAGTGCAAGGAAATGTCACCACAAAAGTCTGGGGAGATGGAGGCACCCCGCAGACCAAAATGATTCAGCTTTTCTCTGCACTATTGTTCCCTGGCACATCTTGCCTTGCTCTCCCTGAGTGTGGAAGGGGCAGCCTTGCAAAGGGAAAGCCTTTTGCTAGTCATTTCTTAATCTCCAATTGCTGTTTGACTCGAGGTGACTGACAACATTAAGGGTCAGAAATGTATATTACATCTTTCCGTGTGTGTGTGTATGTGCACGCACGTGTGTGTGTAAATCAGAGAAGCCCATGTCTGTTCTCTGGTGTTCCCCCAAGGAAGATGGAGCTACATGGTTACCCTACTTGCTTACATGATATCTCGGGGTAAGCTCTCTCCACCTCTGCACTGCTCACATTTTGGGCCAGATAATTCTTTGTTGGGGGCAGTGGGGAGGCTGCCCCGTGTCATATACAAAGTTTAGCAACATCCCTGGTCTCTACCCACTAAAGCCTAGAAGCACTGCCCCCCTGACACACAGTTTGTGGTTATGACAACCCAAAATGCCTCCAATCATTGCCAGGTGTCCTCTGGGAGTAGGGTTGCCAGATTTAGAAGATAAAAAAATTAAAAAGATGCCTGGTTAAATTTGAATTTCAGATAAGTAAGGAATCTGTTTATTATATTTGGGGCATACTTATACTAAAAATATTCATTTGTGGGGGCAAAGTCACCTCCATCTTGGGAGCAAAATTACCCCCAGTTGAGAACCACGGATCTAGGGTGACCAAACACCCCAGTTCACCCAGAACTATCCTGGTTTTAGTGTTAAAAGTCCAGCATCCCAGAAAACCCTTGAGTACCGAGTGAAATGGGACCATTGGCCACTGTAGAAGATCTACCCTCAATCCTGCATGCTGGTTTCAGCTTTGGGGCTCCGTACAGCTCCCCACAGCCCTTGGGAGGTGCTGACACTTTCAGTGCAAGGAAAGTCTTCCTTGCAAGATTGACAGATAGGGCCTCCATGGGAACTACTAAATGGTCCTATTTTTTGCTGAATTGATTTGCAAACACAACCAAAACATTACCAATAATGGCTTGAGTCAGCCTTCAAAGTGGCCTATTGATTTTGAAGGCCTCAGAGCAGATTATTCTTCCCAGAAAAAAACATCCATATCCCAGATATTTCACCTTAAATAATCCAATACCAGAGCTAATGGGACTTCCCCACCAACAATGAGACTATAAGTATGCTTTGGTTTTCCTATAAATCCTCAAGATGGATTTTTTTTTTTTTTTTTTTTTTTTTTTTGGGTAGGTTGTTGTTGCCTTAATTCAGAATTGTATTGACTGGTCTCCCCCTGCATCCTGGGCTGTTACCAAGCAACAGAGGTGTTTTGTGTTTTGTTTTTTTTTTCCCCTGTCATTTTATATTGGTCAGAACAGTAAAGTGAGGTGGAGTGGAGGTTGAGGGTTCCAGAAGCTTCTTATGCACACATGTTGTTATTGCTACCCATGGTGTTAGTCCACCACAGACGCCATACCATACTTTTTACAATTTTTTTCCATAGGACTTGACTTTTGGCAACATAAAAGGAAATCTCTCTTGGGTTTCTTGAGCCCATCAAGTTTCCAGTCACTTAACGGCCACCTTATGCCTGTATTATTTGGTAGTGTATGGGGCTAAAAATGCAATGTTCTCCAAGAACTTGGAAATGAGGCTTTTCCCCAAGAATTAAACTGAAAAATTTCACAGACGATGGCTGTGACTAATTTGGTAAATGTGCTACGAGAAGTCTGGGAACACCACATAATTCCCTTAGGGCATCTGAACATTATCACAGCTGAGCACTAGAGACTGCCCACACCTGTTCTTTGCACCATAGTACACACACCTAGTCCCACTGGTCGCTTGAAATCAGTCTTGGTGGGTATATTTATACCATGGAACTTGGCAAATATTATGAATCAGGATTTGTTTTGTTTTGTGTTGTTTCTGTTGTTTTTTTGTTTTTACTAGAGAAAAAGCATTTATTAGTCCACCATTGAATAGGCCTAACCAGGTGAGTGTGACCATATCATAAAAAGGACTGTATAAACAGTCCAGGATTGAAACAGGAGCCCTGAGACTTGGCATTCTTCTATGTTAGCCAGGGCACAAGGCCCAGCCCTAGGAGACATGTGACCCCATCCCACTGTCAGGGGTGTCCTGTGTGTTGATTGGCTTCAAGCTCCCTCCGGGACCTTCTGAATGTAATTTAGCTTCCCAAACTTTGGATTATAATGCTGGCCAGTTCTCTTTCTCATCATGCATTAGTAAATCAGCATTCCAGGCTTACATGCCCATCTTGGGAGCATGACGTAGTAGTTACTGGCTCAGGTGTTAAAGGAGTCACACCCTGAGTTTGGACCTTAGCTCTGCTACCTTCCAGCAGTGTAATCTGGAGCACGTTGCTGTTAGTGTCCTCACCTTCGTCCTTCTCCCTGATTGAGATCCAGCTCAGCTTTCCCCATCTCCACAGAGCTTTTACCTACTCTAGCATGCACTGATCATGTCCTTCTCTAAACCATTTATTTTGTTTTATTTCTAGTCTTCTCTCCACCAACTAAGTTTTATGATGCTTAAAGATAAGGACGGTGCTTTATATGACTCCTTTATTCCCAGAAAGACCTGTCCCTGTACTGTCCATGTGGCAAGTGCCTGCTACAAGTTCATTGAGAGTTAGTTAATTAATACAGATTCTTGGGGACATTCCAGGTGGGCTACAAGGCGTGTTTCACACCAACCTATTAAAAGTGTCTAGCCCCCCACTGCCCACTCTGTGCTCTTCCCTTATTTCTTATCTTAGTGGGTGTTCTTGTCTCAAGGACATCACTCCAACCTTATCAGTTAGGTGCTTTGGGGTACAAAGAACAGAGGATTCCAATGCACAGTTGGCTTCAACAATAAGCAAGTCCAGAGGCAATATAATCTGAAGGTACACACAGATCAACAGCCAGGTGATACAGTCCTTGGAGACCTAGGAACCTTCCATTCTACCATTTAACCATCTTTGATGCTGGCCTGTCTTTTGGATGATAGGAAGGTGGCATAGCAATCTTAGGCACTTATGGCAAAGTCCGCAGGAAGAAGGGTTACCATTTCTCTCTGGGTTTCCTTCTTAGGAGAGCATAAACCTTCCTGGCACACCTCCTCCTCCACTGCACACAGGCTTTCCCTTGTGTCTCACTGGCCAGGAGAGAACCACATACCCTTTACTTAAGCAATCACTGGTCACAAATGATCCTCTCACCAAACATCGTTACTGCTCCTCCAGGTTCTGCTGACTCCCCCATCAAAATGGGGGAGACACCTTTCCCTTTTTTATAAATCTGATAAATTAATACAAAAATTCCTTTAAATTTTTAGTGAAAAGAATTGTAGCAGAGGCGATCAGTGCCCTGCCAGTATTCCTCGGACTTTATTATTATGATATGCAACAACCAACTCCAAACCCAAGTGTTTATATCTCTGAGCTTGAGGCCTTTATCCAGAACCTGGGAAAGCAGCTTTGTTCCCAGGAAGCAGGCCAGAAGTGCTAGGGCATTATCATCACAGCCCCCAGAAGTCCTCAATCCGTGATTCTCTGAAACCGTGTATAAACACCAGCTCCCTCACACCTGGAGTTGGGGAGGAGGAGGACAGATAACCTGAGGTGTGTGTTTTATGCTGGTTCCCAGATTTCCCCATTTGTTTAAACTTCAGGCACCCTCTGGCTCACCATCTGGCCCTACCTCCCCAGAATCCCCTCACCTTCTGGAATCCTCATCTTGGGGTTTGCTTTTGAAGGAACATGAGCTAAGACTTCCAGTTAAATCTACATCCTTGTTTCCCCTTATAGCCCAGACATGAGGGAACTAAACGATCTGGAAGAGAGACCCCAACTTTGGGTTCAAAACATCCTCTCTGCCCATTCCATGTGGAAGTGCCCAGTACCCAGTAGACGCTGCTTGTGCATTGACTCCTCCTCCTTCTTATCCCCAGAATCACATTCTCAGTAGAAGCAGAACTAGAAGCAGAGCAAGGTGCTCTGAATTTGTAATTCAGGCTTTCAATTTCTCTTTGACTACCTAAGGAGACTTATTGTCACGTAATTTAGGAGAGCTGCTCTCTCACAAACAAAAAAAAGTGGAGGGGCAAAGTTCAGAAGTGGGGCAAAGAAAAGAGGGGACAAGGAAAGACAAAGACCTCAAAATATTATCTGCAAAAGGCCTTGGTCATTCTGAGGGGGTTTCAGCCATTAAAGGGGATGCTGAACTAATGGGTGTAGATTACAGAAAGCATGGTTTTTCTTATCTTTTTGATGGAGGGGATGTCAGTATGACTGTCCTTAAGAAGTCCTGGTGAGCCAAGTGATATTTAACTCAGGCTGCAGCTAACCCTGTTCCCTGCACGGATCACCTCTCCCAGGTCATAGCCTTACCTGGGACAATCCTGACAGAGGCCTCAGTCCCTTGTCCCGTAGGCTGGGAGCCAAGTGCATTTCAGAATGTAGAATGTATTTTAGAAAGCTGGATTTGGTGCACATCCCACATCTTATACAACGCCCCCAGGGGGCTTTGGGACCTCTCCTAGTCAATGGCATTCATATTTTTGCAGCAGCGTGTATGCATATTCACACCAAGTGAGATCAATAAAGGCTATAAATAGTCTCCCCTTGGTGCAGGTCAGATATTTCTAGCAAATGAGATAAGTCTGATCAGATTTTGCTGCTATTTCGATTACAACTACCTTTTGGTTTTCAGAGCTTTTTGGATCTTGACATTGTGGCTAAGGCATTAAGGAATAATAGAGGCATGTTTTCATACCAATACATTAACATTTCAAAAAGCAAGTGAATCCTGGTTCTTAACCTATGTGAAGCCTCACCAGTACCCAATTGTGAGAGCCCAGGTGGAGCTAGAGAAGGCCCCAGACCCCCAATGCCTGGGATAAGCTAGAGTCCAAGGACCACTTATGTTATATATCATACAGTTGAGTTGAGGGGATCCCCTGTGAAGCTAGACACTGCTGGAACCCCAGAAGCCAGCCAGCAAGAAGGTGGCCAAGGCAGTCCTCAAAGAGCCATATCAAGTGTCGTATCTTAGAGACAGTTATGGCGACGGCATGGTCAAGGCTTAGGCTAGGAATAAGGAGAGGGTAGGAGGACAAGACATTCCTATTTGGCACTGGCGTAGCACTGCAGGCAAGTCAGCTGGACAGATAAACAATGGCTGAGATGGACTTACCTTCGAAGGCTCCAGTGACAAGGTGCACTCATTGCCTGGACACAGAGGCTCTGGTCCTCCCCCATGTAAAAGGATTAGGTCATCAGATTAGTGAGGGAAGGTCAGGCCTCAGGGGATGGCAAGAGTAATTTCTTTCCTCTAACCACTTAGTGGCATATCTAGAAGGTGTGTTTTTGAGCATGCTGCAATATCTTATCCATCAATTATTAAAAAGCTAAGTGACTTTGGTCTTCTCTTCCCAGCAGAGTATAATTCATAAGGTGGACAACTTGGATTTGATTGTTTCACATCTAAGACTCAAACCTTAGCTCTCAAACCTTTGTTTGGATCTGAGCACAGGGCACACAGTGGAACAGAGATACAAATAAGGTTAACATGTGGACAGGGCCATGTCACCTGCCCATCCCCAAGCAACCCATTGACATGGGGCCCAAGAACCTCCTGATAGAAGGACTTGAACAATGGCAATAATCAGAGTTCTGACACATAAATAAGGCATGTTTTGTGAACTGAAGGCAAATCCCATGAGGACATATTCACAAGGCCAGAGAAGCACCAGGCATGTTGCAGTCATCACAACATAACCGTACAAGATCAGGTATTATTCTAGGCATTTTACATAAATTAACTCACTTAATCATAACAACCTCATGGGGAAGGATAGCTTATGTTTTGTGTCCCACATCATGGCCCCTCATGTCACCCTTGATTTCAATCCGGCTGCAATGGGAAGCTTCCTTCTAGGACAGGGCCCCCAGGCATGTGCCCTGAGCTTGCCTCTTGAGCTCACAGACTCACTGAAGCTGCAGAAGCCAGCTCAGTCCTCTGAAGGGCTGGGCAGGTAACCCCTGGTGCCTGACACCACTCTAGGCAGCTCTCCATCAAGCAGAGCTGGGAACTATGAGTAAGTGCTCTTGCCACTTTTCTTCTCAAGGTCAATCCTGGGGGGCTCTGCACACTTCTCAGAGGTCCCACGACAACTGGGCTCCCACTGCAGCAGTACTGACCTTAATAAGGTGCCTTAGTGTTGGTGCTTCCCTCCTTCCCTACTCCTTTCCCTGCTTTCTCACTTCTGTTTCCTGGGGTCATTTTCCAAATATACAACATGCACCCAAGTCCTTGTCTTATTTCTGCTTGCCAGGGACCCAAACCAAGACAGATACTATTATTACATAGATCTTTTTATTTTACAGATAACTGGTCCACAATGAATATTTGTTGTCGACCAAGTAAGTTAATGAATATGAGGTTGAGGTGGGAGAATGGTTTGAGCCAAATATCAAAAAGGGAAGGTAGGCTCATCAGTGGGGAGGAGCAGAAGGAAGATGTCTCACCAAGTGGTTTGTGCCCCTGGGACTGAGGGTGTTCTGACATCACTGTGCAGACATTTGTACAGACCTCAAAGCAGAATGGATGTGGCTTGTAGGAGAGATTACACTTGCCTCCTACTGAAATCTGAGGATCTTTGGGGCTCAAGTAGCCTTGCCAAACTTGCCCCATCACAGATTGCAGTCAAGAGGATCTCATCCTCTTGTGCCCTCACAGTAAAATGCAGAAACCTGTTCCTGAAGACCTCACCTGGATGAGGGCCAGCAGCCCCAGAGGGTCTCTGGCTTGTTGGGAAGTTATGGCAGACTCAGGGGACATGTAGCAGCAGGTGGCTCCGTCTGAAAGATGGGAGAAGAGTGGGGGGCCCCCAATGCTGTCAAAAAGGGTTGCAGGAGACTGCCCAATAGCAGCCCTGCAACCCAAGCTAGAGTTTCTCAGCATGGCCAGCAGCCCCCATAGCAAGCCTTGGTTAGGCAAGGGATGGTGACAACACAGCGGCCACCAGTAACATGTTCTGACTCAGTAGCCCACATACGCTGTTCTTGGAGAATCCCAGAAGTACCTTGACATGGGGTTTGCAAAATAGTGGAGTTCCTATGAGCAATTAATGTGACATAATTTGTCCCTGTGAATGGTGAATCTTAGAGACAGCTGGTTACAGTGCTGTAACTTAGAGAAATATGCCTAGAGTTCCTCATCCAGCCTCACTCAATGATGTGTGACCACAGTTTCTGAAGACAGGCTGCCTAAGCTGGAATTCAGCTTGGCCACCTACTAGCTGTGTACCTAGGACATGTCTATAATGCATTTGCTTTTTTTGTAAAGTGGGTACAGTACTAGTAATTGCCAGGCGATCTGTCAGGAAGATTAAATGAGATTCTGCTTTTATACCACTTAGCACATAGAGTGACTGCTCAAAACCCATTAGAGAACATTATTACCATCAGCATCCTGACCCTGCCCAGAGCAGCTGTGAGTATTGATCATTTTATTTGGTTGTCCTGTTACCTGAACCCCTGTTGTATTTGGAGAGCTCCCCACTTTATGAGCCTTCATGGTCTTCAGTGTCAACTTGCCATTGTTGATGCTGACAATAACAGGAAATGGCATTCCCAGCAACCTTTGCAGCCAGGGCACAGACCATCTCCAGGACCCACCAACCCTGTGCCCATGCTGGTCTTTGACCCAGAAGCTGGAAGCAGGAATGGAGGACTTCTTTCTCTCCTTGTGCTGCAAGTTCAAGTTTATAGCATGGAGGTGGTAGCAATGCCACTGAGGGTTCAATGGCCACTAAAGTGGAAGTTTCACTAGACCCCTTTTGTCACACGACTTTCAGCATTGCTCCAGGCTGCTATCCTCCAGTTCTGTCAACTGTCTATTGATTTTCTAGGTGCCCAGTGTCCTTTTCATCAGACTCTCTTCTGCCTCAATCAGCAAAATTTGCTTCTGAAGCCTCTAACTAGGACCCATGACTGATACGACCACATGGAATGTGGAACAAAGCCATGGCTTGGAGCTCACAAGGTCTCTCCCTATGAGTGCCTCCTAAAGTCACCTGTAGTCCTGTATTTCTAAATCTGAGGCCAGTGCAAGCCATGACTCATGAGGCCCTCATAGTTTCTTGCCTGCATTACCAGGATGCCACCCCCCAGCCCATGCTAGTCAGAGCAACACTGGAAGAACACGTGTTGTATCCACCACCTCCTTTTTTGGCTCCTCCGAGTCTTCAAAGCACTAGAGGCTTGTGATACATCTGTGCTATGTGCTGACTGCTTCTCAGTTGCATCTCCTTTCCCCATCCAGCCTCTGTCCCCAACACATAAACACCCACTGTACAGATAAACCATGTCCCATTGTTTGTAGCTCAAAGGACATGCCCAGTACTAGTGTCTACTCATCCTTTGTCCATCAAGACTTAGTTCAGAGGCCACAGCCTCCAGGAACCTTCCTCTTCCTCATATGGACTAGATATTAGAATCCCCTGAGCATGCATCTATTGTCAGATATTTTCCTAACTCCTTGACAATGGTCTGTGTCTTTGTAAGCCAATATTGTGATTCCCTGATGACAAGGATGAGTCTTTTATATCTACTTCCCCAGCAATTAGAGAAGGGTAAGAGTTTGGTCAATGTCTGCTGCTTTACTGAAGGAACCATGTTATGCTGATTCCCTTCCTACCTCAGAGCCCCCTCAGTCTTTTGTTAAGACCTCTTTCTGAGTCTTTATGCTGTTCTGCAGTGCCCAATTGTTACTGGTGAGCATGTCTTGTCCATGTTGGGCATTACACCCTAGGATCATATATGTAGTGCTTGTGAACTTGGTTTAATCTGAGCCAACAAAGTGAGGTGGAATCTTGTGTAAGTTCGTGCTTACCACACAGCAGAATTGTTGAAACCCTGTCCAAACCCTTTTGGGGATACTCCCACTCTTTTTCTTCCTTAGGTAAGTGGGCTCTGCCAGCCCCTACCCACAAAGACTCCTTAGCACATGAGCCTGGGTTATTCTGACTGTCTTCAGACTTAGAGAGAGTGGGACCAAATTGTCAGAATGCCCAAGAGGAGCCAGTGTATAACAGGACTGGAAGGGACAAATACAGGTGGCCCTGAGCCAGAGATCCAGAGCTCTGGACCCTCTTCCTGACTTAGTGGGATCCAGGCTACTCAGTTCTTTTTTTCTAAAGTTTCCTGAATATGTCCAGGGCCTTTTAGAGATATATCCAGCTCTACCACCCCCAAGGAAATCAAAGAACTCCACATAGCAACCTACAAGTGATATGTGTTTCGTAGAAGTGTAGATGTGTGTAGACTCATTTATGTCTGTTCTCTAGGACCTGTGTTTCAAAGAAGCCTAAGACAGAACTATCTGCCTACTCCTCTTCTTACCCTTCCTCCCTACCTATTGCATCTTGTGTCACCTCGAGTGCAGCCTGGTGGGCCCCAGAAATATTGTTCCCAGCCTCCAATTTATTCCACCCCAAGTGAAGTTCTATTTTCTATCCCCTTCCCTTTCTCCTTCTAGTCTCTTCTGTAGGCAGTGAAGTGAGACAGACTTGGGTCCCCCACATCATTACCCTCAACTTCAGCACATTCATTGGTGAAATGGGGCCAATAGTATCTATTTTGAAAGGTTGGTAACGAGATAACCATGCTAGTGCTCTAAAAGATGTTCCCTAAATGTCAGTCCTTCTTGACTCCGACCCTGGCAGCCTAAGGCTCACAGTACTGAGAGCCATTCCTGGCTATAGCCCAGGAAGAGGCAGCACTAGTATGTAAGAGAGGAGGGAGAGAGGAGCCAGTAGAGTGGTGAGGATGCCAGGGATGAGAAATGATTAAGTTGTTTTATAGAGGTGGATGATGCGCCCAGGCTTGGAGGAGTGGTCCCTGGGCCACACCTGTCATAAAGCATCAGGAAACATCCAGCAGCCAATTTCTTTGTCTCTGAATGTTCAGATCATGAACACAACCAATACTGGGCTCTGGGTGTTGCAGCAGCCTTCATCCTGAGCTTACTGAGGGACCACAAACAAAACAGGTTGCCAGCCAACTCCGGCAGATGGGCCATGCTGTTCACTCCTTGAGACATCCAATTGCATTCTGGGTGCCAAGGGCCAAAACTATGCACCCACTAGTAATACCTCCATCTCTATGCTGATTTTTGCATAAGAGGATAGCAGAGCCTAACTAGAGCCATGGGAGTCTATGTACATGTGGAACTAGATTTCCACCTTCTGAGGTCAGATTCCCTAGAGATAGCCTTCCAGCTCCCTAGATGTGTCCATACTCCAATAATGCTTTCCAATTCTAAAATAGTTACTGTGTGTCATCTAAACCCTACAAAATCATTCTGTGAAGTGGAGAGAAGAAGAATGCTTTTCCTCATTTGAAAAAGGAGAGAACAAGCCTCAGAAAGAGCAAGGGGTGCGTGCCTGGGTGGTTCAGACATTAAGTGTCTGCCTCGGCTCAGGTCATGATCCCAGGGTCCTGGGACGGAGCCCCACTCCCTCTCCCTCTTCCACTCCACCTGCTTGTGTTACCTCTCTCATGTGTCTCTCTCTGTCAAAAACAAATAAAATCTGAAAGGAAGGAAGGAAGGAAGGAAGGAAGGAAGGAAGGAAGGAAGGAAGAAAGAAAGAAAGAAAGAAAGAAAGAAAGAAAGAAAGAAAGAGCAAGCTCGAACAAGCAAGTGACATTCAGCTAGTAAACCTAAGCCCTAGGCTCTTTAAGACTCTAAGTGCTTATAGGCAATGATTTAAATTTCCACCACCAGGTCTCTCCCACCCTTCTAACACTTAAATGGTCCTGCTTCTCTGATATCCTGCACACAGAGTTCTCAGTTTGCTTATCAGTCCCACAACCTAGACTGACACCTTATCTAGCTCATCTTTATAGCACCAGATGTCTAGTACACTGCTTTCCACATGAACTCCATCACCTAGAAAGAATGGTAAATGAGGCTGGAGAGTGGGCCAGAAGAGGCCATATGTGACCTTGAATGCCAGGCACAGGTAACTACATGTAATCCTAGACTGGAGATACAGAAGATCTTAGATGAAAGTGTAGCATAATCAGATTTGCATAACAGAATGGGCGTGGGTCTGTGTGGAACACCGCAGGAAGGGGTCGCCCATCACTATTTTACAATATGACAATACCTTAAACAGGAAAGAGTTTTCACTGATGAAACTGCATTATTGTAGAGGATATTGCAGAGGGGAGAGGAGGCTAGATCCAGAATTTTCTACCTAGGATTCAAGACCATCCCTGAATGATCATTTCCCCATCCCTTCCAGCCTTATGTACTCTGCTTCCTGTTTTGAACTCCTCATTTCAAGCTACTTACAATTCCTGAGATGCTAATGCTTATTCCAGACACCACACTTTGTGCCCATGCTATTTTCTCTGCCTGCAGTGTCTTCCATTCTCATCTCCTTGGGAAATCCCTATCCGGTGTCAGTATTAGGGCAAATTCTAGGTCTCTTCCTGTCAGTCCACTCCCTAAGTGACCTCTGATGAGCTTGCATCAGTTTTGAGGACATTTTTGGGGACTAGAGGTGGAATTTTTGGTGTAACCAGGGCAGGCCAAAGGGCTAAGCTTTGGAAGCCCAGAATGACCAGCTGCTCCAACTGTCCAGAGTTTAACTGGTAGATTGTTCAACACAGAAAACAAGATGAAATGGAGGTTTCCACAAGTTTCTTTTGTTAGACTATGAAGACAGATACCCAGGGAGCTCATGTCCCCTCTGTTCTTATCCTCTTGGGGGTGGGGGGAGGGGAAGCTGGCAACTTCTTGAGAGGCAGAGTAAAGGAGATGGTACCAAGTCACACTCCCATGAGTAGTATTTGAGAGCATCAGGTGCTCTATATCTTCACCAACTCTTGACATTTTCTGGATTTTGCGTGTGTGTTTTGCTTGTCCCTTGAACCCCTCATCACTTCTACACGTCTATCCCTGGAGCACGTATGGACTGTCATCCCTGCAGGAACAGCTTTCTCCATTATGTTACACTTTGGTGATGGCTTAGTGTCTCAGCACCCTTCATAGACTGGCATTCTGGTCTAACTTGCCCAGTGAACCACCCCTTCCTTACCTAGCTCTAGAAAGCACTCACAGATGTAACCGAATTACATTCCCATTGGGCTAGTTCTAATTCTCTGCCTCTCAAGAAAGCATATCAGTGCAAGTAACAGTGGGGTTTTCATAGGAATTCCATCTGTATTGCATTTTTAGTGAAGCTTTTATAAGCTTCAGTTCCTTAATAATTACTAGTAGCAACTTTCTTGGTCACACCTCACTGACACCACAGTTTTGACAACAACCAGCTGTGTGATCCTAAACAATTTCCTTCCCCTAGCACCACACTCAGATCTTGACAAGTAAGTGGAGCCCGTACTCCACTCCCCTAGCCTTGGCACCCACAATCTCCTCCCCTTGCTTGGAATATCTTCCTCAGGGCATTCCTAAGAACACTTAGGTTCTTGAAATCATCCCGGGCTGATAGTACTATTTCAGCGGGGTATCCCGGGCACAGACTGAGATCCATGTAAGATCCATCCCCATTTCTCTTTCAGAATGTTCTCTGACCTTCATTCCTAATGAATAATGTTGACTTAATGCCCCGAGGGGCTTCGGGACTCATACTTATGAGGTTGTTCTGACAAACAGACTACCCCCACTGGCTGGTGTGGTATTTTTGTTAAGGGATTGCATGAGACTGGGCTGCCAAGAATGGAGCTGGTATGCTGATTTGGCGACTCTCACATCAGACACAGGATGAGTTCAGGACACTGGACTTACAATAGTTCACCATCAACTCTTGGCCCTGAGCCCTGTGCATGTGCCCCTGGGTTGGCTCTCACTCGACTGTGTTCTGACCACAGTGCCACGTCCAGTCTATAGTTCCTTAGGGCAACAGGGATATTTTACTCTGTGAAGCCCCTGCT
This sequence comes from Lontra canadensis, assembly GCF_010015895.1. NCBI lineage: Eukaryota > Metazoa > Chordata > Mammalia > Carnivora > Mustelidae > Lontra > Lontra canadensis. The sequence continues at coordinate 16,181,280 of NW_022631014.1, read as the reverse complement.
GTGGGCATGCAGGACAGTTACTCCATCCCCTCTGCAGACTCTGCTCCCTCTAGAGTTGGCTGCAGCCATCTCCTCCAAGATTTTCAAGAGGAAATTTTTCCTGTGAACAGCAGTGTTAGCTCATACCTGAGAGTTCCAGCCCACCTTCCCAACAGCCTGCCCTATAGAGTTTGAACTTATCTATCTAGCTCTCACAATTGCATAACCAACTGCTGACAATAAATTTCTTAATATATACATATCCTACTGATTCTGTTTCTCTGGTTAAGCCTGACAGACACAGTGGTCATCATAAGTGAAGCACAATCACAATCTTTACGAGAGTCATTGGAAGCCATTATTCATAAGTGGTGCAGAACATGATCGAGCGCCATGAGTAATGATAAGGCCAGCATTAAATAGAGGGCATTAGGGAACCACAGAGGCAAGAAGATGTATTTGGTTTCAACACAAAGAATTTCCAAGGAGCCATGATACTATGTGTGTTGTTATATTTTTCTCATAGCAGGAGATATTAAATTACCCAGGTGTATTTCACAATAAAGAACATGAAAGGATGTTTCATGGCCCAAAAACAAAAGACACAATGCCTAGAGTCCACAAAGAATATTCGCATGACAGGACAACAAATACATATGTGCCACTTCTCTACTCATTATTCTAAATCTTCACCAAGAAATTACTATGCCTTACATGGGCCCATGAATTTTATAATATACTTATTAGAAAATTATTATATTTTCTACTTAGAGTTTTATTATTATTTAACCTTTACTATATTAATTTAAATTATGATTTCTTAGTATTGTTTCAAATTATTTATATAGACAGGGACCCTCAAAAAACTATTTTCCCAGAATTCACATGCTGTAAGGATGATCACACCTTCTACTTCTGCACCTGTTTCCCCATTGGTAATGAGTAATTTGACTGACTATTCTCCAGAGTTCTTCCCAGCTCTAATATTCTGATTCTTTTCCCAAGGAATTCAAAGCACCTTTCATGTAGAGTTAGGACAAATCTTAGCCCAGGTGGGGTTTTAAGTTTGACTTAAAGAAAATTCTCCCTTCACTTATCCACTTGGAACCTCTTGCTCCATTCAGAGAGAAGACTCCACCACTCCATTCTCAGAGAAAGGACATCCTCCTCAGAGTATCTCCCACCTGGACTCTCACAGCAGAGAAATAACCCGAGCCAAGTGGGGGTTGTGTTAGAGCACCAGGCTCACATCTTCATTCCCTCATACAGCAGCACTTAGCCAGGAGGCCTCACAAGCAAATTCTGTCTGGTCCCCCTCTGCTGGCTGGACATAGTCACACTGCCTAGTCTTGACCTTAAATCAGTGTAAACCACTGCTGCAAGCATTTCCATTCATGATGCTTTGACTCCTGTCTAGCCCATACACTTGTGCATGGATGAGTCTGTAGTGAAAGGATGCTGGACAAGAAGTGAAGGGCCCTGATTTGGCTTTCCCAACAGTTATGTGAAACTGAGAAGATTCTTTCTCTCTGGACCTCAGTTTTTTTAATCTATAAAATGGGTGAGTTCAAGTAAAGCACTAAGGCTGCTTTCAGTTCTCAGAAACTGTATTTTCTTTTAATATGTAAAAGGAATTTGAAGGGAAAGTACAAATAATAATGTAACACTCATCACATTCCTTCCACTCGAGAGACATATATGTGTGTGTGTGTGTGTATGCACACATGCCTATGTCTGCATGTGTGCATGTATAGTTTTTAATTTGTGTATAGTTTTTAATTTTTTAAAAACAAATGAAGAAATCAAACATTATACAATGCTTTTGATGCTTAGACAGACATTCGAATTGGCAGTCCTGAAATGGCAGTCCTTGGTCCTGGTGGGTTCACAAGACATGTTTGGTTTGGCCAACAATGTTTTTAAAAATGTGAATGCTGATGTCTTCTGATGGGACATCCATTATAGTTCTGTCCCCCCAACTCCCTATTTACCACACTTCACTCACATTTACATATCCCACCAAGCCACCAAAGGCATTTGCGTTTGTAAACATCAGTTGATTGTGCCTACCTGAGAACAGAAATAATAAGAGTGTTTCCTGTCCTGTCCCATTTTACCTCCACTCTATCTCCCAAGAGCTATCTATCACACTGGCAGCTAGGCCACTAAGAAGTCTGTCCTTTCTGCCGTGGACTAATTGAATCCTGATACACAGAGGGAGAACTTGGGTTTGGAATGAACAGACTTGGGCCCCGATTCCACCTCTACCCTTGGTTTCTTTATCCAGAGCTTTCAATCCTTCATTTACCTTCCAGAGATTTTGCGGTGTTCAGCAAAAGCATCTGGCGCAGAAGAGCACACAGCGGGAGCTCAATAAATGCTAATTCCTTCTCTCATCCTGTTGCAGAGTCAGCACGAAACTCTCTCCAATTTCTTCTCCAGGAAAAGGTCTCTTGGGCCCACCCAAGCTGGGTTGTGGCGTGCAACTCCTCATTAAGTGATGTGAAGAGCCTGGAAATCGAAACACTAGAGTAGAAGACAGAGTGGGGTTGCCTGTTTTGTTTCTTTAGCAATCACACATGACCATAGGGAACAGCATCCTGAAAGAGGACAAATGTGAGTGTGGCATAGGTCAAATGCACCTTCCCTTCCCAAAGTGCCTAAGGCAGCACAGCTTCCGGCAGACCCCTTTTTTTCCTAATCATGATAAAGATTTCTAAAAAAAAAAAAAAACCCTCCATAGCCAAGGAAGCCAAAAGAATGTTGGTGCCTGTCCCTAGAAGCCACATAGCTCTATTTTTGGTTCCCAGTAAAGCCCAGTACACTGTAATTAGTATAATAACATGCTCTCTTCCATAAAGAGAGATGACACAGTTGACCCTGGTCCCCATCTGGGCACAGGACGTGTGTTGTGGGTTGTTTTGTCAGCTGTGGACTTGGATTATTTGTTGGTACCCCTTCATCTAGTTTGGACTAGGACCAGGCATTTGCAGGAAGATGGGGAAAGAGGAGTGTGGGGTCAACTTGGCCTCGGAGAGAAGAATGGGTAGTTAATGTGGGATGTGGGAGCATCATGGGTGAGATTAGCAGGAAATTTGGCTCCTGGAATCACTTCTATAAAGACCCAACTGGTCCTGACGTTCTTTGGGAATCAAATCCTTCACCCTTATCTTCTCACCTGAGGTTCAGTTGACTCATTACAGGCCCTTTACCTGAGCACTTCTAGTCTCGAAAGTTTTGACTTGCCCTTGGGGATACCTTCTATTACACTCCAAAATCCAGCCTCTTGGTAAGTTGTCAAATGTATGCTCTTAAGTCAGACTCCCTGAACACAGCGAAACCCAATTACCCATAGATATGCAGTCATGGAGCACTGCGCATTGCCTATGGAAAGAAAAGTGAAGACGTGAAGAAGAAACAGCATCAGGTCAGCTCAGGTATAAAGCTTTCTGAATACCCTGCCTTACAGATAGCACTGTCCAGCCCCCTGAAACTGTCACTTCCTGCTCTCCCAGCCATCATGATTGTCCCTCTGGTTCCAGTCTGCTCTTCTAATCTGGTCTGGGTTCTTCCCACAGATGATCCAAGCTTTCTAACATTACATTTACATGTTACAATTCTTTTGGTCCCTGCCTACCCTTGAGTCATTTAGTCTGTAAGCCTCACTGTCATTCTGCTGACCCTGGGGAAAGTAACAAAGAAATCTCTCCCCAAACTTTGCTGCCCTAACTTGTAAAGTGTGGTGATCTCTTAGGCCTCTTACAGTCCAGAAATCCTAATCCCAAGAACAGCTTGTCCAACTGTGAGCAACCTGATATAAGCCTATCAACACTGGGTGTGTGTGTGTGTGTGTGTGGTGTGAGACATGTGGAGACAGGTATGTATATATACATAACAGCCATCTTTTGTAAAATCTAGCACAACCTACAATTATAAAGACCTTAGTCATGCAGATTGTAGCACTCAATCTTTATAATAAACTCAATATAGACAGGGTAGGTGTTGCTACTCATATCCAGACTTTCTGACTTTGGAGCAGTGCTGTCTCTGTGACTCCACACTGCATTCCCAGTAAGCAGACATGCTGAGAGTGTATGTGTCTCGGAGAGAACAGGTAAATGGGACACTCTTCACCTGAGTTCTCTGAGCCAGTATAATACTCTGGCATTCAGTGGCTGTGTACTCTTGATCAAGTTACTTAACTTCTCTGACCTTCAGTTTTACTCTGGAGGGAATTCATATATCATAATTTAGCTACAGGGATTAAATGAGTTAGTCCATGGAAGTGCTTAGCATAGATCTGGCCCATGGGAACTAATAAATAATATTAATATTATTTAGATTAATGTTGATATTAACATGTAAATGACCCCCCAAATGTTTCTTACCATGTATGTTCAGAATGGTTTCAGTTTTTAAAATCCAGTAGCAATACACCATTCCTAATGAAAAGTATGAATCCAAAGTGAGGTTAAATGAGCAAGTTCCAAGAGGACATTTGAGAAAACTAATGGAAGGAAAGGCACCTCCTCTTGTAAAATTCTGTGGTCTTCCAGATTGTAGTAATGCCCATGATTCGAGCATAACTAACGCAGAGCAAATCATGTGTGGATAAACAGAGCTGCCCACAAGGATTAGCTAACAGGTCTCTCTAAAGGAGCACCAATCCCATAAAAGGCCATAAATAAGAATGAACAATAGCAAGAGCCTCAGCTTTCAACACAAGACAAATTTCCTGCATGGAGCCGGCTCTAAATGCTGAAGGATCCAGCTGGAAACAGCATCAGGCAGAAGCAGGGTCTACAGCCAGGTCAGTCCCAGCCACCTTCCATGCTGATGGCCCAGCTCCTTTGCAGTCAGATTTGGGGTGAATCCTCTTCCACTTCCCAGATAACCAGATGCTCCTAGGCATGACTCCTGGGGAAAACCTTTCTGGAACCTTGAGTGAGTGAAGCATGTGTCCTCTCATGAGGGGGTCAACTATAAAGTTTCTAAAGTCAGATACAATGGAATCCCCCTCTCCAACCAGCCCACAGAAAAAGCCTCACTCCACTGCGTTTTTCTTGTATATGACTGTTGAACAAACATTCTGAAACTTCTGGGAGCCTTCTCTCTGAGGTATCTGGTCCTTCCAGACCTATTCCATCTTTTAGATGTAAATGGGAGTGGAGGTTTAAGCATTTTAGGAAGAAACCCAGGGAGAGACAGAATGGACTCAAGTGATGAGCTCTATCCCAAGACTTGGGAGCCTTGAGTTCTAGTTCTGGCCCAAGAGATCTCTGTAATCTGTGGCTGGGGTTTTCAAGTAAAGCTGACTCTCCACCTGAAGATGGGCTCAGGAGAAATGCCAGCTTCCAAGGTGGAGAGAGACCCTGAAGCCTTTGACACACTGAGGTTCTGTTTTCTTTCCTCTCCTTGGGTTTAGTCTATAAAATGTGGAGCCTGAGCTGGCCTCTCTAGGCCATGCCTTCTTAATAGGAGTGGTTTTGTCCCTAAGGGGGCAAATATTGCTTCAGTGAAAAATGCTTAATCTTTACATAAAAAACACAAATATCCATTCAGTATATAATGTAAGTGTTAATACCACACTCACAGACTGTCTCACTGTTTGGGGTTCCACAGCAGGTAGATAAAAGAGGTTGTCCCTCCTTGTAAATTTCTGGGTTTTCTTGAATGCAAGGGGTCAATGGACATCCTGTTTCTCCAGCCTAACTCTGGCCTTAAACCAATACTCACTTTTTTTTTTTTTTAATTTAATGTTCCCTTGTCATTGAATGCCCCTGATGTTCAGCCCTGGAGCAGAGAGTAGGATCTGTCCATGGCACCACCCAGTGGAAACCATCCACCATCAGACAAATGGGTTAAGTCTGGGAAGGCTAGTGTCTCCTGCCCAGAACTCTGACACTGTAACCATTTCTGAAGTACAGCCTTATACTTGGAGTGACCAAATGGTTTATCATCCAAACAAGGACCTTCTGAGAGGAAAGGAGGGCTACAAATAAGTATATCTTATTGGAAGACCACAAAAGTACCTGGGACTGTCCCTAGGTAAGTGATAATGTGTCATCTCCATACTCAAACATATCTAGGAAAGAGAATCCATAATGTCAGATGGCCCAGTTTGGCCATGAGGGTCAGTTTGGGTTGTCACATTGACCTGGGGACACCCCTGGCCTTGAGTCAGTGGAAGTCAGAGATGCTAAGTGTGATGTACAAAACAGTCCCAGAAAACAGAATTATCTGACCCCCAATGCCAGTTACTACTGAGAAATAATGATTGTTATGACAGGATACTAATAATCATAAATAATGATATAAAATTTGGGATGGCAATCTCAAACACACCCAATGCCAGTCAGGGACTGAAGGATACACACCCCTCCCTAAGACATTCAAATTCAAACAAGACCCCCATGGCACCAGGTTGTCATCTTTTACTAAAGGTTTACTGATCAGAAAAGACGTTTATGATATATTACGGGAAAACAAGAGGCCGCTAATCAGTATGATCCCATTTTACATACAGACATGTATGTATGCATGTGCATATAAGCATATAGGTATTGTCTCTTCATATGTATACACACACATGTATTTGGAGAGATATATACATATATGAATGTATACATGTATATCAGTGAGTGTGTATGTGTGTGTGTGTGTGTGTGTACAAAAATTCTGGAAGAATATGCAAAAAGAGTAGATGACCCAAAGCTTACATGTTTTCTCCTTTAGAGTTTTCTAGGGCTATGGGGAAATATTAAGCTTTTCAGCAGATATTGGCAACTGCTTAAGACAGAAGGCCCCTGGGAAAAGTCTGTGAAAAGAAAGAGGAGCTAGGGTCTGGGCCTGTGATTGTCATCACATCTCAAATGACCCTTGCTAACCCTCAATCAGACTTCTGATGGACATAAATCCACACCGGTGGGCCCAGTCCGCTGACCCACAGGAATTGGGGCAGTGCTGATGGGTGGAGGCGCAGCCTGGGGGGAGCAGGAGGCAATTCCCACTCCCATGTTCTCCTGTGAGGAAAACACGTGCCCTGGCCACCAACACAATCATTTCTGGGCTCCAAAACAGGAAGAAATTCACTAAACACTACATCGCTAGCACAAAGAGCAGAGAAGTTTTGCCAAGAGGACGGCCCTGTCCTGACCAGGCATCAGCTAAGTGGTTCAAGGCAGGACCCACGGTCAGGCACATAAGTTCAGGCAAAGGGGAAGCCCCACCTGCCCCAGGCCTCCTCTGATGGCTCTAAGATCATGGTAAATTAAGCCTATGGCCAGGAAGGGAACACCAGGACTGTCTCCTCATTCATGTGGGGGAAGACATGTTTCCCAAGGTCAGTTATGTTGGGCCCCAGCCCTGCAAAATTTCACCCACATTTCACCCCAATCCTATGAGATAGGTCCCATACATGTAATATTTCATTTCATCCTACCAGTGACCCTAGCAGCAAGCAGTACGGTCCTCATTTTACTAGTGAAGAAACTGAGGCTCCCAAAGTTTAAGTCCCACAGCTCGTCAGTACCACAGTCTTTACCTTCCGTGCCCACCTCACCACACACCTCCAGGGAGCCAGCAGCAGTAGCCATGGCTGCTGTCTTTCCTTGGGGATGATGTCCAAAGATGCAGAGGGCTCTGGAGCTACACAGGATGTAGACAGGATATAGACAGACCGATTTATCAGCTGGGCCACTGACTTAGATCTCAGTCAGATATCTTCCTCTCTGGGGCACCTGAATGGCTCAGTCTGTTGGGCATCTGACTCTTGATTTTGGCTCAGGTCATGATCCCACGGATTGTGGGATTGAGCCCTTCATGGGGCCCCACACTCAGTGGGAAATCTGCTAAAGATTCTCTTCCTCTGCCTCTCCCCCACTTGTGCATGCATGTTCTCTCTCTCAGATAAATAAGTAAATCTTTAAAAAGGAAGAAAAAGAAATTTTCCCCTGCAATGCCTGGGAAAGTTAAGCGTAAAAAGAAACAATGGCAGTTGTTTGCCGTGAAAGCTAAGTGTGGGGAAAGGGACACACGCCACTTTCTCTGACTCTCAGGTTCCACCCCCAACTTTGTTAAATTATTTATTAGTTATCTATGTTTATATAACATACAACCCCAAACTACATGGCCTAAAACCTTACCATTAATCCAGCTTATGATACTGTGTCCTGGCAGCTGGGACTGAGCTCAGCTGATGGTCTTTCTGTTACTGGCTTGGCTCCCTCGTGCACCTGCAGTCAGACATGGGTCAGCTCTTGGTTGGCTTTGCTGACATTCCCCTTGCTCTCACATTTCTGAAGACGAACACCTGGGCCAACTTAGCTTCTCTGGTCCACTTGGTCTGCCATCCTCCAGCAGGCTTGTTCACATCACCATACAGGTTTTTAAAAGAGAAAAGCCCAGGAGCGCTTGGGTGGCTCAGTGGGTTAGGGCCTCTGCCTTTAGCTCAGGTCATGATCCCGGGGTCCTGGGATCGAGCCCCGTGTGCAGGCTCTCTGCTCAGCGGGGAGCCTGCTTCCTGCCTCTCTGCCTACTTGTGATCTCTGTCTGTCAAACAAAAAAGAAAAAAAAAAAAAAGAAAAAAGAGAGAGAGAAGCCCAAAAGCCTTTTGAGTCCTAGGCTCAGAACTGGAGTGGTGTCACTTCTGCCACTTTCTATTGGCTAAAGTAAGTCATAAGGCCAATACAGATTTAAGAAATAGAGCAACAGACTTTACTTCCTGATGGGGAGACCTGCAAAGTCATAATGAAAAGAAGCATGGTTATAGAGAGAGGAATAATTGTTGTGATAAATAATATCCACCCTGGCTTAACATAAGTCCTACTGGTATCTACTTCATGCTTCCCCAAAATGGTCCTCACTCCTGCCCCACCCTATCCAATTCAGGTTACTTTGAAGAACCATAACCATGTAGATGCTGACACCCATTTTTCACCCTATTTTCTGTAATTTTTATCTAATAGACTTCTTCAGTTCTTCTAGAAGTTTTCACCTAGGGAGACAGACCTCTGCATGTACACCCAACTAATGAGGGTGTTCTTTTTAAGTAGGGGACCTAATCTCAGCTGGACCCCAATCCACTTCTCCATGTGCCCATGCTTTTAAATCAGCATGTATTGAGTACCCATGATATGCCTGTAGTGTTCTAGGAATGTAAGGAAAAAGCTATAGTCAGTTCCTGCTGTCATGGAGTTCATAATGGATAAACAGACATAAACGAAGAGCTGGGGATTGAGTTAGCTGATCCATGACACATGGTAATCACTCAATAAGTGTTAGGTATTATTAATTGAAGAGGTATTCTAAGGATTACCCGAAAAATATAATACAAGGCTTAGCTTGACGTCTAGAACATGGAAGCATTGGATAACTGCTTGCCATTGTTATCCAAAATCATTGATTACCTCCCAAACTACCAAACCAATTGGGCATTTTTTTTTCCAGCCTTCATCTTATGAGAATGCATTGGAAACTAATGGTTACTCCCATAATCTTGAATGTCCTGTTCTCTGGGTATCCATTGACACTAAAGTCCTCACATGGCATGGCCAGAATTTGCACCCAAACAGGCTCATTCACAGCCTGTGTGTTAATTAATCAGTGCTGAGCACTGTTAACAAGAGTAGCCTCTCCAGAGTCAGGGAGTAAAAGCAAACCACAGAAGACCTAGACATATTTGGGGGGCGAAGAATGGAACCATAGGAATGTCCCCTTGGATCAGCGAAGTTACAGAGAGAAGGGAAGTGGGCAAAGCTCTTCCAGCTGTAGGTGCCCATGGGGTTATGGAAAAGATGGAAGCCCAATCCTTTCAGCAAAACTTAGACTCACACAGCTGCCTCAACAGGACCCTGGAGTATTGGAACACCACTCCTTTCCTTCTGCCAAAGATGTTGACTTGGCCTCCAGAGTGGTCTTCAAGGCAAGCCTTGCTGCTTCCCCCAAGGGCCAGGCAATACCAGCTCCTTAAAGAGAGTAAAGAGGTATGTACGGGCTCTCTGGAAGTACTCACCCAGTGCACCAATTTATCTTCATTGTGATTCGGCTGTTATTTACTGCATTCCCACAGGGCCAGCGCCAGCTGGAGCCAAACCTGGTAATCGTTTCCTGCCTTATCCTCAGCAATTGTGTATTACATTCCAGCTGATGCTACGTACACCGATATAAATTGTTCACCAATAAACACGTCTCTTAAGAGCCTTATTTATCTTTGGGAAGCTTCATGAAATAATCATACAGATTCATCATGCCATATTCTGCCCTTAGACTTTATAGGAGATTCCCCATTAACTTTAATGTGGAAGGTTGTTAGGTGTCTATTTCCCCCTCCCTTAGCATAGATCAAGGTTAGTGCATGGCCAATAAAAGACATATTTTTCAAAAGACCTACTGGATCATTCCTACCGACCTCTTCAGTGACTGCTAGGGAGCCTTCTCGCAGGATGATTTCTCATGTTTTCCCTTCTTCACAACAGAACAACTTCCCCTATAGGCTTTTGACTTCAGCCCCCACTTCCCAGTACATACTGGTCCCATGCTGGGAAAATCTTCCTGCCTTAAAATTCCAGCATTCGTTGCTCTCCTTCACCCAATGTCTTTCTCCTCACTGTTTCCAGTGTAAATATGTTCACACTATCCCCCCGCCCCCAAATCATGGCCAGCCGTCCACAGATGCTCCCGGCTCCTGGATATCCCTCCGCCCTTGGTCTTCCTCCATTTTATATTCATTTAAAAGTTCTGATCCTGCAGACTTCATTCCTCAACTAAACGATGCCACTCCCAACTTTTTGATTTTCTGCTGGTTGATCGGTTTGTTTTGGAATGGACTCTTATATTAGGGTAAAGTTTAAGCTGCTGTACCAAAATACCTCCAAGAAACTATGACTTTAAGAAGATTGTATTTTCTCTCTCACATAACAGTCCTGAGGGAAGATGTGAGATAGAAGTTCTCCTCTTCAAGGTCACCTCAAAACCTCAGTTTTCCCCATCCTGCTTTTTCATGGTTCTTGGTTCTGTGGTCAAAGCTAAGTCATCAGCAGGTAGACATGGGTGTTTCAGCTTATGAGCTCTAAAGAGTGTGGGGGGACCACCCTGGAATTGATACTTCCACTCCCCTTCCTTTAGTCCGCACTTGGTCCCAGAGATGCATCCAGGTGCTTCATGCCCAACGTCAGTTCTGCTACTATGTATGAGAAAGGAGGAGAATGGATTTTTTTTGGACCTCTCCCACTCTCCTCGCAGTTGTGCTTGGTTCACTTAGGACTGGACTGCTCAAAATCATAGATAAAGGAAATCTTTCCTCAGAATAAAATTTGTGTAGAAGGAAGAAAGAAAAACCAAAGAGCTAAGTGGTAGACTCTGCCACCACACCTGAGATCTTCCTAAACTAAAATATTTTCTTTAATATCAACATAAGAAATGGCCTTAATAGAAAGGGGTCATCCTTGGCTTCTTTCCCATAGGCAGCATATCTGATCTCAGCAAATACCGTGAGTCCTTCCTCAACTGTGTATTCAGAATCTAACCACTTCTTCACCTCCAGTAACAATCAAAACAACCATAACTCAATCCTGGATTATTTCAATAGCCTGCTAATGGTTGGAATTCAGCCTTCCTATAGTTCTATACTCAACACAGAAGCCAGAGTAATCCTTTAAAACATAAATCAGAACTTGTCATTTCTCAGCTCAACATCCTCCAATGACTTCCATCTCACATCAGGAGTAAAAGCCAAAATATTTACAATAACCTACATGGCCTACATCTCATCTTGTCTCTAACCAGTCTCCCCCTTGTTTCCCATCACTTACCACCATTGTTCTGCAACTCAATTCCTCCAAATATGCTCCAGCTGCACTGCTCTCTTGCTGTTTTTAAAACATGCAACCACAACTTGCCTCAGAACTTTGCATTGGCTGTTCCCTCTGGCTGGAATGCTCTTTCCCAGAAAACCTATATGGCTCCCTCCCTCATCCCCTCCTTGTCCAATGTCACCCTCTCAGTAAGATCTTCCTTGACTCACCCACACAAAGTAACCACCCCGTACCCAGCTGTGTGCTGATAAAAGTTTATCAAGTTTAACGCCAGCTGCCCCTGAATTGTAGCATTTTATGTGTGTGATGTAAATACTTCCACCATGGCCAATTTCCAGCTGTAAACATGAGGTCACTGAACAGGGGCTGGGAGGGATGCACACAGTTTTCAAGAGCTGGTGCAAGGTAGTGGCAGGACACCGTTGCCCACATTTCCCCAGCCTTCTCTGTCCCTTTACCCTACTTGGTTTCTTGTCCCTGTAGCATGATATATTATTCATTCACTCACTTGCTTATTAATAGCGTGTGTGTGTGCCCCAGTAAAATTTGAGCTGGATGAGGGTAGAGACTATACCTTTACTGTCATAGCTCTACCATCCAGAACATCTTAGGCACTCAGCAATATTTTTTTTGCAATGAATGAATAAATGAAGGAAGGATATAGTAGAGGACATGGGCAACTCCCACAAGAGAAGACACACTCTCCTCAAATGTATGCAGAAATGCTCCTTCCCATTTGTACTGTCTAAATCAGTGCCTACCGTCAGGAGAGGGAGGAATGCTATCCAGAGAGCATGGAACAATAATTCCTTAATTGAAACAACTGGAGGAGTTGGCTAGAGAACATGCACACTAGAAGAGCCTGGAAAAGAATCAAATCTGGCAGGAGCCAGGGGCAGGCAGGGAAATCCTCCCCGGATTTAAGAATCATTGAAAACAGATTCAGGATTAACATGGGTAATGTAGAGACGTCCTAGAAAGTTAAGGCCAGCAGGGTAGGATGGATTGGTAAGTTTTCCTGGACAAAAGGGTCAGATAAAGGGAAGACACTAAAAATTCAAGAAATGCAATCAAAGTAGATGTGGGGCACTGTGTCTTAGCTATAAAAATTAATAATACAAATTTTAATGGTAACAGGCAATGTGAGTAAAGTTGAACAGGAAATGGTAGCATCATGCATAGCTGGTAAACTTGCAAATTGGCTCAAAGCTTTTGGAAAATAATATGTATTAAGGAGGAGGAGAAAATGTTCAGAACTTTCAGCCCAGTAATCCCAGTCCCTGTATTTCATCCAGAGGAAGAATTTAATAGAAGAAACCCACTATTAATACAAAGATGTTCTCACAACAATCACCATCATGGCCAAAGTCAAAAATGATCTAAACATTCATTAATAAGGAATGACTAAATAAATGATGGTCTAGTAACGCAGGGGAATATTTGTCATAAAGCTCTAAAGAATAATTATGAAATCGTATAGCAACACTAATGATGCTTACGACATAATGTTGAGTGAAGACCAGACTACACATGGTTGACTAGTGGTTGCAAATCTTTAAAACTATATTTGCAACGTGGCTAAGTCTGAAGGAAATGTGCAAAAATGATGATGCTGGTGGAAAGGGGAATTTTTTTTTCTTTTCTAAAATTTATTTAATTACTAAAGCTTTAATAGCAATAAGCTTTTGAAAACAGATAATTATTTTTACACAAAAATAGAGGGTTGACATGTGGAGAAAAGACACCCCTTCTCTTGGTGGCTGATCAGCCCGATGAAATCCACCAGCACTGGGAAACGCCAAAGGACATGGAGATGCAAGCCCTCTACACAGACTATCACCCAGCCTGGCCACAATGAGCACCCCATCTGTCCCACCTACTGGGTCTGGGGCAGAAAGCTGCAGTGATACTGTGTTTGGATGGTCCTTTGGGTTTAGAGCAGTCGTAGCGCATTTCCTGACTATCATAAAGGAGAGAAGCTTGAGACAGTGAACTTCATGAGATACTTCCCGCCTTGCAGGTTCAGCGGTGAGGAGCCCCAGAGGCTCCGCAGCCAGGGTGGGAAGACCCAGCCTTCTTTAGCAGCTCAGGAACCTTCTGCTCCTGGATCCTCTTCTGCCCGAGGGGAGCTGGGGACTTCTAGCAATTATTCCATTAGTCTCTGAGCCACCAATACCTTGCTCCCAGAACCACCCGAGTGCAAGAGTCAAAGGGGCATAATTTTTTTTTTCCTTTTGCAACTTGTCTTTTTTAACAGCTCACTTTTCCAAGCACCTCCTCATGGCACGATGGGAGCCATGGATTCTCACAGAGATAATATGCATCCGGGTCAGATTATCTATTCCCCTGACTCCTGGCAAAGCTACATTGTAAATCCTCCCTAAAAATGGTTGGCAGCCTTAGCCTGAATCTTCTCCAGAGAAAAATAATCTCTAACCTCCTGCGACAGTGTTCATTTGAAAGGCAAATCAGCGTCCCTCAGCTTGGCCATCTGAAAATGTCACTAATGTAATTGTTCCTGCACCGCTGCAACTCCACTGGTCACAATCCCTGTCCTCGTCCCCTGAAGCAGAAAGAGGCTGCACATCAGAAGTACTAAAGGCACAGCTGTGTCCTTCATTCACTTAAGCATCATAACAATTTTACATCGTAGATAGTGTCATCATCCCCATTTTGTTGATGACAAAACTGAGATGGACCAAAGCTAAGTAACGTGTCCAAAGTCACACACTAAATGGCAGAACCGGGCTCTGAGATCCTTTGCCTTGATTCCAGGCCCTGCCTACCTCCACGTTGTTCACTGCTTTCTTCTACAGAACTTCCACCTTGAAGGAGAGACGCTCATCTTTTGTAACAGAGAAGCTTCCAAAATACAATTTGCCTTCTAAAATATTTCTGAGTTGCTGGGAATTCACTTAAACACAACCATAAACTCACACTGATGACCTGTCTCTGGGAAGGCTGAAAAGCATCCAGCCAAAAGACACACTTGCAAAGGTTTCTTTAAGAGGGAGCCTCAAATCCAGCCCCATGCTCTGGGAGGTCTCAAAGTAAAAAAGAACTTTGGTTGCAAACCTTAATCTTCATCTTTATCATAGATGTATACAATATTTTCTTTCTTTACGTATATAAAATATTTTATATTTGTATTTATAAATAGTAAAGTCTTAATAAAAAAGGACGAAGGCTGACAAAAGTCCTGTGATACTTCTGGGCCTAAGTAACCCGCCATGGGATGCTGTGACAGGACAGAACGCAGAGAATAAGTAACATCCCCACCTGCAGGAGAGGTGAGCACAGATGGTCTGGGGCAGGAGAACCAGTAGGAGATGCAGACACCAACTTTAACCCAGGCTGGGAGCAGGCCAGTGGCCTGGCTGCAACAGACCCCGAAATTAGACCCAGCAGGAGCTGCCCTCTCAGGGCCTCCCTGAGATCTCACGGTTGGGATAGGGTCCTTCTGTTCAGCAGGTGGAAAGAGAATATGCAGTTATGGGCACAAAACATGATCTCCCTATCACTGTAACTTCACGTATTCCCATGGGCTGGTAAGGAAGGAAGAATACCCAATCTAGTGGTAAAAAACAAAGCTAATCACAAAACTTCCTTTCAAAGCCCTCTACTTTTCCCCAATAACCTACAGGATAGAGCTCGGACTCCCTCACTTGGCACACAAGACCCTTTGTGATCCTACCGCCACCTCCCTCTGCAGCATCGGCTCCTAGGATTACAATACCCACTCCCTCCAGGGCCACAGTGCTCCATTCTCCCACAAATACACCATGGCTCACTGATCTCTGCACCTTTGCCCTTCTGCACCCTCTCCAGAAAGCCCACCTTTCCTTTCCCTATCCCTAGTACTTATTTTATAAGACCAGCCAAGCTGCTGCAAACCCACAACTCACCTCTTCTTACCGTCCCCCCACCACCCTGTCTCCTGCTCCCCAGTTAGTCATCCTTACCTTCGGGTGCCAAACACACAGGGTTCAGCTTGATTTAAACGCTCACTGTGTGATGTTATAATTGTTGGTCGCTATACCTGTCCCCCTCCCTCCCTCTGCCATGAGCCACCAGAAGACAGCCACACCCCTCTCCCCTTTATCTCCCCCCTTTCCTATCTGCTTCCCTGAGGCTCTTCAGTCAAACCTGGCTAACAAATCGACAGCATTAAGTCAGTAGGCGAGGTGATCCACACCTCTGTCAACAAGAGAAGTCTTTTGGAAATCTAGATAGCGATAGATGTTTGCTGGAAGGGCCTGGAACGTTATATGCTAAGTAACTCAAGGACAGGTAACCAGGAAAATTCACCTCCGTGATGGTGATGGGGTACGGCGCACACTCTGTGACTGCTGGATGAAGCCAGGCTGTCCCTCGGCCCTGGCATCTTGTGTTCCTGCATATACAACTGAGTTTGCACCTGCAGAGCCTTCCCAACAAGACTGCGACTGTCAGAATTTCCCTAAATTGTGCACAGGAAAACCCTTTTGAACATAAAGACCAGTTTCTCACTCAAGAAACTGGAAGAATTGGAGCCTATGAACTGGACAGTTGTCTCCTGTCGCCATGCCCCCATCCTAGCCTGGGTCACTGCCACCCTTCTGATGCACCTCCCTCCCTGGTTCGCAGAGCACCTCTCCCCCCGCTCTTCCTCCCTGCCTGCTGCCAGGATGATTTACTAGGCCGGTTTGTTCAAGCTCCCCAGCCACATGATAAAGGAGAGTGTGCACAGCACCAGCAGTCTCCATGATGCAGGTCACTTTACTGAGTCACCTGTCACTGTGTCATCAAACACACTGCTGTCTGAGCACTTGCTCACAAAAATGTCTCTGGCTATTCAGATTTCTAAAAGGATCCTCTTGTGGATTGACTTTAGGGTAGAGACAAGATTACCCAGCCTTCTGAAGGAAGAATCCTCTCCCTATTTTAACAGGGATTGACACAGAAACCTCAAAACTAGAGATAGGAATTGGCTTTTCCAGTCTACCCTCGAAGATTTGCCACTCTCAGGTGAATTCATCCCTGTCAATCAGCCAGGAAGCCCTTGGCTGGCATTCCTCAGAAGGCCTGCCTCCTTGGCCTTGTAGTAGGACTCCTGAGGTTGAGGGCTGGGAGTCCCTCCTGTGGGAAGACTAAGCTCAGGTCTACACCATCAGGTACAGGAAACTCCAGCACTACAACTCAGACTCAGGCACAGCTCAAGATGTGCCTTGCTTTCTGAACAAGTACCACGTGGGAAAGTGAAAAAGTAAGAGCTGATATGGAGCTTTCTGTCTTCCCTGGTCTGGTGACAGGACATTACTCACCTGGGGAACCAGCGGCATGCCAGGCCACAGGTGGACCTAGCCAGGGGTATCAGAGCAATTGGGGAGGTGGGCCTTTGACCATGGTCCTTCAATCCACTGATACTGACCTCAGACTATCCTATCTTCCCAGGGTTCCTGTAATCATCTGGGCTGCCTGGGGACACCTGCAGTTTGAATAGACCCTCCAAGATCTGGTCTGGTCCCTGCAGTGGAATAAAGAGTTCAGGGAGACTTCCCTACCATTACTCACAGCCATGTCCAGTTCTGTGCCTGAGTTTGTTCTAATTTCTAAAGGGTCAATTGTTCCTCCAGGGAATTTTCTGGAACAGAACCTGGCTGTAATCTAGTACCTTGATGTAGGAAGGGAGTTAGCTCTTGGTTGTACCCCATAACCCAGCTAGACATGGAGATTCTTCTGGGAGCACTCCAGAGTCATCTGACTAACCAAACTATGTATGGCTGGGGAAAGTGGGGTGCCTGGCAGGTGGTGCCAACCAGGGGCAATGAGAAACTATTGGGTAAGGCAATAAATAGGGAAACAGCCAAGGTATGAGAAAAGCAAGACAGCATAGTAGGTGCCTGGGGCCCTGCTAAGTGGGCTTAGAGTCAGGAGCTGAGGCCCAGGCTCTGAATCAGCTTCTGAGAACAGATAGCTTTATCTGGGATAGGGAGAGGCACAGGCAAGAAGAAGGGCAATGCTGAGCCCCTCTGTAAGGCAGGGGCATAGGCAGGATCCCTTAGCTCCACGAGTGAAAGAGTGACAAGAACAGGGGCTGAGCTGGGGCAGGAGCTGCTTAATTCCCTCTAGCCTGAGGACAGAATGGGCCTGGAAACCTCCTGGGCCAGAGAGCCTTCTTCTCAACCTCAGGAAGAAGGAAAGCACCCCAGAGATGCTCCTTCCCTTCTGGTTTTTTAAGGGGCAAAGTATTTGGGACCCTCTGGATTGCAAGACAAATAGCACCCCAAATATGAAATCATACTAACTTGATCATAAAGGAGAAAGGCTCTCTTATTTTCAAGGTATAGAACGTCTACACCCAAATGAACTCTGTCCCCCAAAGCATCACTCTGGAAAACCACACCCATCTTATGCCTGGCCAATGCCATTGCTGGAGATGTTTTTGAGAAACCTTCTATGGTGACCTTCTTAGATCATTTACAAGGCATCAAAGAGAAGCAGTATCATTGCCATAAAACCACGCCTTGCTTTTGCCCAAGAATGGTATTACCTAATATATTAACCCACACATTTAAATCACTAGGATCAGAAAACTAACTCCAAATAGTTTCCTCTGGTTTTTTCTAGTTTTATAAGTTTTATAGTTTTACATTTTATATTTGTTTGTAATCCATTTTAAGTTAATTTTTGTATAAGGGGTGAGACTTATGTTAAGTTTTGTTTTGGTTTTGTTTTGTTGCTTATAGCTGTCCCATTGCTCCAACACAATTTGTTGTAAAGGCTCTCTATCCTCCATGGGATAATTTTTGCACCTCTGCCAAAAAAAAATCCGTTAGGCATGTTTGTGTGGGTCTGTTTCTGGGTTCTTCATTCTGTTCCATTGATCTTTATGTCTATCCCTCCACCATTACCAGACAGGCTTGATTATTATAGTTACTCAGTAAGTCTTGACATTGGCTAGACTTATTCATAACACTTTAATCTTCTTTTAGGAAATTGTTTTAGCTATTCTAACCTATTTGCACTTCCACAAAGATTTTAGAATAATCTCCTATACCTAAAAAACTAAAATTATCCTGGGACTTTGATTGGAAATATGTTAAAGCCACGGATCAATTTGTAGAGAATTAATGTATTTATTGTGTTCAGCCTCCCAATCCATGAATCTGCTATGTATCTTCAGTTATTTAGGTTCTCTTTGACTTATTTCATTAGTGTTTTATAGTTTTCAGCATACAAGTCCTACACATATACTGTTAGATATGTACTTAAATATTTCGATTTTTTACTGAGTGATCACAAATGTAATTGTATTTTTAATTACAAGAATTACACGGTTATTGACTATTTATAAAATATAGCTGTTTTTCCATATGCTTATCTTGTATGCTACAACTCAATTCACAGGTTAATTTTAGGAGATTTTCTTTCTTTCTTTCTTTCTTTCTTTCTTTCTTTCTTTCTTTCTTTGGTAGGATTCCTTGGGATTTTCTACATAGACAATCATGTCATCTGCACATAGGAACAGCTTTATTTCTTCCTTCTCAATATGTATGCCTTTTATTTCCCTTACTTGTTTTGTTATGCTGGCTAGAATTCCAACACAGTGTTGTTTGAAAGCAGTAAAGCAGACATCTTTGCCTTGTTTCTGATCTTAGGGATAAAGCACTCAGTCTTTCACCAATAAGTATAAGGTTAGTTGTAGGGGTTTTGTAGATGCTCTTTATCGAATTGAGAAGGTTCCCTCGATTCTTAGTTTTCTCAATTTTTTTTAAATCATAAATGAGTTGTTGAAATTTGTCAAGTTCTTTTCTGCATTAATTGATATGATCATGTAATTTTTTCTTTAGCTTGTTAATGTGATGGATTACACAGATTGATTTTTGAATATTGAATCATCATTGCATTCTTGTAATAAACTCCACTCCATCTTGGTATATAATTTATATACTGCTAAATTCCATTTGCTAATATTTTGTTACAGATTTTTGCATCTGTATTCATGAGATATATTGGTATAATTTTCTTTTTTGTAATGTTTTCATTTGGTATCAGGATAATACTTGCTTCATAGAATGAATTGGGAACTGTTCCCTCCTTTTCCATTTTCTGGAAGAAATTTGTGTAGAATTGATATAAATTCTTGGTAGAATTCTTCAGTGAAACCATCTGGGCCTAGAGATTTCATTTTGGGGAGCTTTAAAGTTAGAAATTCAATTTCCTTAGTAGTTAAAAGTTGTTCAAGATTATCTATTTCATGTTGAATGAGATGTGATTGTCTGTGTTTTCAACAAGGTGATCCATTTCCTCCAAGTTGTCAAATTCATGTGTGGAGAGCTGCTTACGGTATTACCTTATTATCTTTTTGATGCCTTTAGCATCTGTAGATAGCTCTCATTTCATCATTGATATTGGTAATTGGTATCTCTTCTCTCTTTCCTTTTGTCAGTCTTGCTGGAGGTCTATCAATTTTATTGATTTTTTTCAAAGGACCATCTCTTTGCTTCATTGATTTTCTCTATGGTTTCTATTTTCAATTTCATTGATTTCTGCTCTTATATTTATTATTTCTTTCTTGCTCTTCACTTTATTTTATTGGTTTATTTCACTCTTCCTTTTCAAGACCCTTATACTAGGAGCTGTATTAGCAACCTGAGGCTTTTCCACTTCTCTAGTATATATATTTAATGTTACAAATCTCCTGTTAACACTGCAGTAGCTGTGTCCCACAGTTTTGAAATGTTGCATTTTCATTTTCGTTCAGCCTAATATATGATTTTAGTTTCCTGCTACTTCCTCTTTAACCCATCCACTATTTAAAAGTATATTAATTTTCAAGTATTTGGAGATTTTTCAGTTATCTTTCTGCTGTTGATTTCTAATTCAATTTCATTGTGATGAAAGAATACACTATGTAGGACTTCAATTATTATCAGTTTGTTTTACTGGCCTAGAATATGGTCTATCTTGGTATGTGTTCCACAGACACTTGAAAAGAATGTGTATTCTGTTGTTTGGGTGAAGTGTTCCACAAATGTCTATGAGATCCTGTTGGTTGGCAGTGTTAGTATCTCTTGATTATCTTTTTTCATTTGGTTGAGATTTTCCTGGTTCTTGGTATTATAACTGATTTTCTATTGACACTGGGACCTACTCATTTCTTATTTAAGCCTTCTGTTACAGTTGTCTTAGGGAAGAAGGAGGTCTCATCACTGACCTGGGGGGATAAAAGCCCTGGTTCCCTAAACGACCTTCTCGAACATCACCCCTATGGGGGTGTTGGGATGCATTGCTACAGCCTTGGGAGGGTGGAGGTCTCGGATCCTATTTGGCCTTTACTGACATGGGTAGATGTAAGCCACACTTTTTTTCTGTGATGTTTGGCTGGAGTAGAGCAGTCATTGTCTAAGAGTTTTCTGTCTTGTTAGCCTTCCTCATTCCTGGTCCTTTGCCCTGAAAGAATATGCTTTTGTCAGGGCTTTTGAAATCTGTACCTATTCGCATTTTGGGGCTGCTGGTTCTTATCCGAGTTTGGTGTCTCTAAGGCAAAAAGAAAACCCAGAAAATTTACCATCATGCCCTTCCTTTGATCCTGAAGTTCCTAGCTGCTTCTCTCCACCTTTGAAAGTTCTTACGTTTGTTTCACATATCTAGAGTTTTTCGCTGTACTTAGAGGTAGATGGAATGGAATTATGTCCACTCCACCTTCCCAGAAAGAGAATTCTAATGAAACACTTTCATTCATTTCCTTCAATCTTTTTCTATGCATTTAAAACTTGAGAATTTTCTGTACATACAATCCTGCTTTTAAAAACTCAGCATGTCAAAAAATGGGCAGAAGACATAAACAGACACTTCTCCAATGAAGACATAAAAATGGCTATCAGACACATGAAAAAATGTTCATCATCACTTGCCATCAGGGAGATTCAAATCAAAACCACATTGAGATACCACCTTACACCAGTTAGAAGGGCCAAAATTAACAAGACAGGAAACAACGTGTGTTGGAGAGGATGTGAAAAAAGGGGAACCCTCTTACACTGTTGGTGGGAATGCAAGTTGGTGCAGCCACTTTAGAGAACAGTGTGGAGATTCCTTAAGAAATTGAAAATAGAGCTACCCTATGACCCCGCAATTTCACTACTGGGTATTTGCCCCAAAGATACAGATGTAGTGAAAAGAAGGGCCATCTGTACCCTAATGTTCATAGCAGCAATGGCCACAGTCGCCA
Organism: Lontra canadensis; assembly: GCF_010015895.1. Lineage (NCBI taxonomy): Eukaryota > Metazoa > Chordata > Mammalia > Carnivora > Mustelidae > Lontra > Lontra canadensis. The sequence continues at coordinate 16,159,272 of NW_022631014.1, read as the reverse complement.
AACTGTGGAAAGAACCAAGATGCCCTTCAATGGACGAATGGATAAAGAAGACGTGGTCCATATACACTATGGAGTATTATGCCTCCATCAGAAAGGATGAATACCCAACTTTTGTATCAACATGGACGGGATTGGAAGAGATTATGCTGAGTGAATTAAGTCAAGCAGAGAGAGTCAATTATTATATGGTTTCACTTATTTGTGGAGGATAAGAAAGAACACGGAGGACATGGGGAGATGGAGAGGAGAAGGGAGTTGAGGGAAATTGGAGGGGGAGATGAACCATGAGAGACTATGGACTCTGAAAAACAATCTGAGGGTTTTGAAGGGGCGGGGGCTGGGAGGTTAGGTGAGCCTAGTGGTGGGTATTAAGGAAGGCACATATTGCATGGAGCACTGGGTGTGGGGCATAATGAATTCTGTTACACTGAAAAGAAATTAAAAAAAAATAAAAAATTAAAAGAAGTGAAAAATAAAAAGAAAGAGAGAGATCCTAAAAAAAAAAAAAAACCTCGGCATTACACTGTACATATGATTTTAATGGGTACAGATTATTGTATCGCATTGATAACACACAATTTCTTAGCCATTCTCTTCTTAACCATTTGAATAGTTTCCAACAGTTTATTGTGTGGTTTCTTTAGCTCTTCTGTAATGAACATGACAAGGGCCTACTAGAGTAAGTACCAGTGTAATTAACATCATTGTGCATACAATGTTATTTCTTTATTTGGGGGTTACCTTTTTCAGGACAAATTCCTAGAAACGAGGTTCCTGAGCTAAAAGAGAAGAATACTGTATGTAGTGTATTTTTTTAAAGCACGCTTTGGAATGTGTTTATAAGAAACATCTGCAAACATTGCCTGCAGTATTTGGATTCAAAAGGACCCAAATGTGTTCACTTCCATTTCACTGAGAGGCTTATCATTGGCTTAACTCAAGCAGATGTGACCATCATGGTCCTCCCTGTAGGACTCCTTCAACAACCCACAAGTCAGGAGTCACTTATTAGCATTTGTGTTTTAGGTATGTCACCTCCAAAGAATGGTTAACAAATCTTTTATTACCCACTATCATGATTATTAGCTTCATTACGATGTATATTTTAGCCGTAAATCCTTTTAGAGCATTTGCGTGTGCTATGGCTAAAGTTTTTATAGCAGCCATCAGTCGCTACAGTAGGGCTAAACATATACTATTCAAGTCAGTAGCCACTTACCATGTGTGGTCCCCTAAATTTAAATTAGTTAAAATTAAAAATTGAACAACAACAAAAAATTCAAGTTCTCATTTGCACTCACCACACCAGGTGCTCTATAGCTCCATGTGGCCACTGGCTTCTCCACCGAACAGTGTATATTACAGAAATTTTCCATAATCACAGAAAGTTCTTTTGGATCATGCTGGCTAAGCAATTCCTCCTCACACTCAGGTGTCACAGAAGACCTCTGTTTGGTATCACCTTTCTGGAAATCCATTCAGATTTAAAATGAAGTTTATCTTCCTACTTACCGAAGGCACAAAGGAGCACCGTACCAAAAGAGGCCGGCAGTAATAATAACCATGAACAGCAACCAAGGATTTACTAGGTGCCAGCCACTCCACTACACACAGCCCCCTCCCCCCAATCCCAAGATGTGGATACTATTTAAACTATTTTAAATGAGAAATTCTGGTTGCGGGGGGAATGTTCTCCCATTCATTAAAAGTAATCTGTTGGGAAGAAACGCTTTACTATGCTGCTCAGGGCAGAGGGTGAATCTCCAAAATTGTGCCCAAGGAGTACAAGATGCTGATCAAATCACTCTGTGATCATTTGTTTCTCTGTGGGGAAGGCAACAGAGGCTAGAAAAGAGTAGCATCGGGAAGATGCGAACATGAAGCCCACGTGAAGCTCCTCAGTCTCTTGGAAAAGCCTCCTGGGATGTGGGACGGACAGGCCTGGGGGGCAGCAGTGCAAGGAGAAAGGAGAGGCAGTGTGGCCTGGTGTCTCCCAGAAAGAAGACATTAGCTCCATGCTGGAGTTAACCTCTTGCTGGCTGCCAGAGTTTGCTCAAGCCTGAGTATGCAGGTTTGCAGATTGGAGACAGCGCCGCCTAACATAGACACGTGCTTGGGTCCCACAGGGAAGAGACACAGGTGCATTGATTGATAAAGGTCCCAGGTCACCCCTGGGGCTGCATGCCTTTATGGCCCAATTGAGATGGGCACCAACAGAGCCACCTGAATGGCACATGCACTCCCAGGCTAATTGCTAAAGAGCTCCATAGCACTGAGAACAAGTTTGTCTGTGTTCTTCCAAGAAAAAAGGAGTGGCTTCCCTCAACACCCATAAGGCTGGAGCTGGTGGTTCACTGGAGCTGCTGGGAGAGGAGACAGGATGAACTCAGCCCTTTGGGTTCTCCTGAACCCTGCTCCCTCCACCCCGGCACAGAGGATATGCTTGGTACCGTCAGGAAGCAGCAAGGTGCATCCATGGGATTCTGTATGCTGCGGAGTGGGAGCCCCAGCACTCCCTGAGATGCTCGCCTTTAAACCTGTCACAGTAAATAGTCAGGAATTAATACACCAACTCCCCAACTCTGGCAGAGTAATTTGCCATCTAAATTGTTACCTTCCGCTGGACGGTACATAAACAAAATGAGCAGGTCGCGGGGATTTTTCGGCCGCCCTTTGCTCACGGGTAACGTTCTTGCTCAAGAAGGGGGAGGAAAAGTAGTCAAGGAAGGGAGCTGGCATTTCACAAATTCCTGCCGCGAGCCAAGCAGGGAGCTAGGCACTGCTCTTTTTATCTCTACAACCGCCCTATGACAAAGGAATTACCATTCCCATCATGCCAAAAGAGGAGCATGAAGGTCAGAGCCATTTGCTCAAGATCACAAAGCTGGTGAGTTAAGGAGTTGCCTTTAGCCTCAGTGGTGGTGCTGGTCCAAGTTTCACACCCCGTTACAGAATCGGGTCTTCAAACAGTTCCTGGGGGGAAGGGAGCTAAGACAAGGCAGTGAGCAGCTCAGTGGAGAATGGCAGCCCCCAGTGACATTCCTTTCGCCCTTTCCATGCACCTCTGCCCCAGGTCTGTGTCCCTCTGCTGCTAATAGCCACCCCAGCCTCTCCCTGGGGAGGATTGTCCAAGGGTTCCTGCAGTACTCTGCTCACTTGAGCAAAAAGCTGGCAGTGCCTAGAAGTTTCTGACCTCCCAGGTGGCCCTTAGCCAACAATTGACTGACTGAGGGCTATGAAAGCTAGCTCAGTTGCCTCGAGTCAGGGTGGCCTCTAAGATGGGACATGCTCCAGAGCATCTGGTGGGCCCCTGTGGAGGCTGAGACTCTGCCTGAGCTGATAGCCCTGCCTCACTCCCCCTTTTGAAAGCATTTCCTTTGCAAGCACCTCCTCAGAAATCAGTTTCCCACAGATCCTCGTCTCAGGGCTTGCTTCCAAGAAACCTCCTAAGACAGAGCATTTCCTCAATGAAGGCAGCCAACTGGTGTCTGGGACCCAGCCGACTGAGTGACCCCTGGGTCTCTTCTCTGTTAATAAATTACTTGAGGCCAATGTCCCTCTTCCCATGCCCACCAGAGTGCCTGACTCAGAAGTCTTTGCCCTATGAGTACAAACTGATAAAATATGTGTGTTCAGATGTACAATGAGTCCAAATGTGAACCAAGATCCCAAAGGGCAGATTTTTTAAAGCCTCACTCAAGAAACGTGTCCACTCTTCCCAAACAGATCTTAATCTGACTGCTGTGAGCCATGCAACCAGCTGTGGAGCTTGTTGGTACAAACCAGTTCTATTTCTTGGGTTCAATCATTCAACTCCCCGCTTCCCACCTTATCTAGAAGAGTCCTTCTTTGGACCTTCTTTATCTTCCTCTCCCAACCTTGCTGGGCTTTGCTCAGACTCAAGAGTCCAGTCCTGGTTTTAACTACCTGGGGGAGAAAGAATAAGACTCTGCTCAATCCTACTCCTGCTATGACCTCTGTTGCTGCCACCTGGGATCACTGTTGAAAACTGGTCCTTCAGATGGATGGATGCCCCTGCGCTGAAGTCAGAGCCATAGGGTCTAGCCATGCAGGCCAAAGCCTTACTCCAGGAGTGCTGCTCCCATCCACAGCCCTGAGGCATAAGACAGAAATATGCAGTGTGCTGCTCGCACAACTGTGCACAGTGACCTTGCTTCTGCAAGCCCTGGCATGGCCTGTGCGGCCCTCACTTGGGTTCCAGGGTTGAAGTTCTTTAGATTTGCATTAATGTGCTCAGCCAGTTCCTAGGGACAGTTGGAGGATCATCCAGCCTCAGTGCTCATCTCTCAGCTCTCCTCCCCATGGGGACCCTCCCCTCCCCCTAGTCTCCAAACCCATACACACTGGCTGTAGATCCTGCTGATGAGCCTGGGTCATCAGCCCAGACCTCTCTTCCTCTTTGGTGACCTCACCATTAGGTCTCTTGATGTCCTCTGGCCAGGGTGCCTCATTCAGGATGACCAGGGAGGTGCTAATGTCTCTGAACATCAACGGCGTTAGGGTACACCATTCGTTTCCCCTCTGTTCCTGACTCACTCAGTGCCCACCTTCTCACCCGGCCTTCCAGGAGGTCTGTTAGGGGCTGAACTGTGTCTTCCTCAAAATTCACATGCTATAATCCTAACTCCCAGGACCTCAGAATTTGACCTTAGATGGAGATGGGGTCTCTAGGTAAAATGAGGTCATTGAGTGGGCCCTGTCCCAGTAGGACTGGTGTCTTTCTGGGAGGATTAGAACATAGACTGGCACAGAGGAAAGACAATATGAGGATATGGGGGAAGGTGGCCACCTACAAGCCAAGGAGAGGGCCTCAGAGGACGGTGACCCTGCCAATACCCTTATCTCAGACTTTTGTCCTCTAGAACTGTGAGGAAATAAATGTCTGTGTTTCAACTACCCAGTCTGTGGTATGTTGTGGTGGTGGTCTTAGCAAATGAACAGAACCCCCCTTATAAACTTTCCCACCATCTTCCCTCAAGCCAGCTCTGCCTCTAGAAGGGTAGAAGGAAGAGCCAGCCTCCTTTCCCTAGGACGGCAGAGATCTCCTTATTTCACATTTTCATGATGAAAAGGAACCCTTCTCAAGCTGAAGGGGGCTTCCTACATCTCCCAGCCAGAAGAGGCTGGCAGCTTATTCCATGACAACACCCCATTACCATAGTCAAAGCTACTCAGCTACCCCCACCGGCAGCCCACTTCCCAGCTTGGGTCTAAGAGCTTCTGTTCTTGCCTGGCATTGTGAAGCAAGCCTTGGTCCTCCTGAGGCTGGAGCATGGTAACACCACTTACTTCTCTATTTCACCTCCAGAATCACGGAGGGAAACTACAGGATGTTATTTTTCAAAAAATTTTCGCTGCCTGGGAGGAAGTCATTGCTCTCCCACAAGGAAGAATAACATGAATATAATCTTCCTCATGTGAATGAATGCCTAAGGGACTTCCCCAGAGAGATCCAAAGCCACACTGGACCCCAGAGATGGGAATCACTGCTAATTTGGTTTCCTGTGTCACAGAGAAATGGAAGGAGGAGGCATAGGAACAGGGAGGCTGGTATTTTCTTTCTGCTCACAGGACTGAAGTATACTTCACATTTCCCAAAGGCCATAATTATTTCCTAGAGAAGAAATTCAAATGACCCAGATAGTTAATTCAGCAAGATTGGCCCAAAAAGTATTTACCTAAAAGGCAGTTTTGTCGAAAAGAACATCACAACATAGCCAGGGCTTGCTCTCATTGCCTGAAAAATGCAGGTGCTAGATCCAAGGCTGAACCCTAATATAATTAGAAGGGGAAGGAGGTTTGGGAGTTTGAGAGGCAGAGTGAGAGAAGGAAGGCTGGAAAGCAGGGGGCAGAGAGGAAGGGCGGGAGAGTGAGGTGGAAGGAGAGAGAGAGAGACATTGAGAAAGAAAAAGAGGAGGGGATTCTCATGAGCCATCTAATGCAATGATCAGGGTGGGGCTGTCCATGAAACCCCTGGATCCCAGAAATTTCCTCTGTATGGAAAAGAGTGCAAATGCAGGAGATGCTGATTTTTTGCTATCCCCATCTCCCCTTCCATGTTCATCTCTGACTGGCTAGGACCACCGTTCCCTTCTTCCAGGGCCCCAAGTTCTCCCCACCTCCATGACGGAGACTCAACTCCACAATCACCTCCTTCTGCTTAGTCTAATCCAAGTACTCATTCCCTTAGTACAGGGAGCTCAGCTCCAATTCGAGAGGGAACTCACTGGAGGAATTAACCCACGCAGCAGCTACTATGTGCTCAGGACCTTGCCCAAGCCCCTTGACCAGGGAAGGCTAGATGTGTACCAAGTCATCATTGGACAAATAAGGATATGGAGCTGACGGTATTCTACAAAAGTGTGTTAATGTCAGCATAAGGGATCCCGTTTGTTTTAATAAAAGTAAATATCCATTAAGCAGTCACTATGTGCCAAAGACGGTGCTAATAGTTTTATTTAATCCATAACAATAAGAAGTATAAATATTATCTCTATTTTACAAATAAGCAAATTAGGAAGAGAGCCGGGGCTGACTCCAAGAAGCCATTCCCTTAATCACCGTACTACTAAGCCTCTCAGTGCAGGAAAATGTTGTAACAGACTCTCAAGCTTCCTCTCTCCACCCTCTTATCCCTATTCAAAGAACAACCTCAGGCAGCTAGCTACCAGTAAGTTGGCCTTCAAACCCTGAACTCATGATATATCTCCAAGACAGCTGGAGTTGAGTGATATGGGGCTAGAAAGGGTGTCCTTACAGAGAAGGACCCTACCATGTGTAGCTATGGTATGGTGTGCACTGTTGGGCAGGAGGAACTTTACCTACTTAATAGCCCTGACCTCTCCCCACCCTGCACTCTCCCCAAACCTGAGTGGTTGAAAGAAGCTATTAGAAGTCCTTTCCTCTTGGAGCTTTGATTGCCTGCAGGAAACCCACATTCTTTCTTGCTCCCCAATGTGAGGTCAGGCCCCAACATAGGAACAACTGGAATGTGTTGGGAGATCAGTCCGTCCTATAGGGCATTCATTATTTTGAGATCCACAGTGGCCCCACACCAAAGTCATGCTCTCCACCATCAGCTTGGCTAGTGAAGTTGATATTCCATTGCTATTCCAGAAATTCCTTAGTCTGCCCCAGTGGCTCAGTGTTCAGGTGAGAAGAGGCACACTGTTTATTGGTCCTCTTCCAATCTCAACAACAGACACTGTTTAATGCATGGCAGGAATGGAGAATGGGCAGAGTCCAACTAAGGGTGGGCCTCAAAGAGGCCAGTCATAGGCACTCGGCAAAAGTCAATCACACGGATTGGCCAATGACCGGTTCAATGACTCAGGGAAAAATTAACAAACACATCTTACTGATCCATCATTTGAGGGTCTCTTTGCATAAGAAAGTATGTGTCAGTGTTTATTCAAATAGGAACCACTGGCAGGTAGGTAGGATGTAGAGTCTGCTTATATGACACTTAAAGGAGCCTGCTCTCAAGGACCAATATTTCTCCAACATAAGAACAGAGCTGGGTCTACCGGCATCATCTTTTACACACTGCACCAGTCCTACCCCTTCTGTGGGGACCCGAAGGGTGAGGGACCACACAGGACAGCAGCTTAACTCTCCGTGTGACCCTGGACATCGCCCAGCCTCAGCTCCCTCCTCTGCAAAGGGGAAATTGCCGGTCCCCCTCCCATCACTCACCAAGTATTTGCAAGGGCTAATTGATAAAAGCAAACATTTTGTGGATGTTTGTGTGTGTAGTTTGAAGGGATAACACTGTGTAGGACAAAAAGACCACTAGGAGTAAAGAGGGAGACCCGAGTTCCTGAAGGCATCCATCTGAGATCTAAATGTTTGGAGGAGAGCCCCACCCTAACCCCCATACCTCGACTCCCCAACCCACAGCAATGGCTGCACAGCCTCTTGGGGATTCCACAGTGGGACACCTCACCGGAAGTGAGACCTGCGCCTGCGCATTCAGTCTGCACCTTCCCACACATCCAAGCCTGAAAGCGTAGCTCGGGGGTCAGTAAGACGCCTGGTTTCCCGTGTGCCACCATGGTTTCTCAGTCCGAACATAAGCTCCTTGTGTCACACAGGGCACCTCTGTGTGCCCAGCACACCTGGCCACAGAGCTGGTCCAGGGCCGACCCTCAATAAATATTTGCAAATCGTCTGCCAGGAGGGAGACCAGGCTTCGGCCCCCGCATCACAGGTCTTCTGCCACCACCAACACCCCCAAGCCCCCCCATCCCGCCTATGGCGGACGTTCCACCTTGACGCCGTCAATGGGTTGTGACCTCTCCCAACTGCGGACAAAAGAACTTTTCCTTGGCATTCTGCAGGGAGAAAACGCGCGGCGGGGCCTCCAGAAGGCCGCAGGGCCACAAGGAGGGTCCCTGAGTAGACATCACCGACAGGGCCTTTCTGGGGACACGGGGAAGGGTCCGAGGAAAGCGGACTTCCCTCGCCGGCGGAGCAACGTCACCTGGGATGGTCACAGCAGGGCCCGCAGGAGAAAGAGCGGATGCCGAGGCAGGAAATCCCAACAGAGCCCCCACACTCTGCAGTGACGTGAGGGCTTGGCCACGCCCGGCCACCCGGCAGCTCCAGCGGGGAAACAGCTTCCTTTTGTGGTCTGACCCTGGCCGGCCGCCAGGGCTTCAACAAGAGCCCTGTGATGTGCACTTTTGAAATGTGTTGGTGGCGCGGAATGGCATGTCTAACTCGTGTTTAATGCCCGTCAGCGTTTACGTCTCTTTCCCACGCCCACGGATGCAGACTGGCTGCATGTGGGGACTGTGGTGTCCGGCTGTCTCAGTGCCGGCGGTGTGGCCGGGGCTCTCTCAGGTCAGGCTTCCTTTTACCCTCAACCCGCCCTCTGTCAGGCCAAGGATGTGTGGCTCCCTTGGAGGAGTTGGAAGAGAAGGCAAATGGGAGCTATACTTAATATCAGCAGCTGGACAGGCATTATGTTGTCTTCCCTGAGGTGTCAGGGCCCTGGGTTTGCAGATGGGGAAACTGAGGCTTAAAGAGGTTAAATCTTTTGCCTATGGTAGCACTGCTAGAACATGGAGCAGAGTCTCAACTCTACCTCGTCTCCTCCAGGATTCAGAATCTTCCCAGACACCTCAACCCCTCTCTTAGGAAGATTGTTCTCTCCAGGATCATTCTTAAGGACAGGCCAACAATGGCCACAGCCCACATTCCTACTGCCTATACCCACCTCTCTGATGAGGGGGCCAACCAGAGTTTGAGAAGCCCAAGAGGAGCCAGGTCACTCCACGCTCCTGGTTTGCATCAAGAATATTCTATTTTATTTGGGTGGTCAATTCTCAAAGTATGTCTGTCAAAGCTCAGAAGTTATTGTGCTTACTGTTTTTCTATGGTATTCTTGATTTTCTGTTGTTTATTAATTAAGGCAGCTTCTGCCTGACAGTCCTTGTAGAGACACACTTAGGCTCCAGCAAGTTCCCTGGGTGGTCTCCTGGAAACCCAGGCAGGAATCATGTGCTGCTTTGTACGGTGATGATGCAGCTCCTAGGAACTGGGAAGATGCTGCTAGAACCACATAGCCCCTGTCTTGAGGTAAGTTCCTCTAGGAAGATGAGAACTGAAGAGCAGGCATGCAGTTTACCTGGGAGGCCCACAGTGAAAGCTCCAAAACAGTAGCAGGCCACATGAAGTGGGGAAGGACAGGAAGATAAGACAGGGGGTGATCCTGAGCAGGTCACCTCTAGGGGTACCTGGGGCTCTCTAGGAGATGTAGGACATGCCCCAGAGTTTGTGTGAAAGAAGGTACGGCATTTGTCCAGCAGTTTAGTTGTGCCCCAGACAAGCCAAACACTTGAGACCAAAGTCCTCAGGCAAAGAAACACATACATGCCTAGATCAGAGCCTGATAGCAGGCATGGGAATGGTGACTACCAGGGGGATATGGACAGGGTACCCCTCACAATGGGGCGGTGTCGAGTACCATGATTTCAGGACAGAGCTCTTGCCCTCTTTTCCCTCTTCCCCCTTATGGGCTGTGATTTGGAAGATGATACACCAAGGACTCTAGGTCACTTTGTCTGCATGCACACCTTCTTAGGTATCTCAGGTAGGGAAGAAGAAATTGGGAGTCACTTCCCAGTTTGGGAGAGTCCAAGGAGATGCAGATGAGGCACTTGAACTTGTCATCAACCAAAGGCCAACCTTTCAGAGAGGAAAGAGGGCAGACCCGGAGATCCCTTAATGCAGCAGGCACAGAAGCTAAGTTCTTGGTGATCACTTGCCAAGTTGGAGGACTGCAGGGAAAGCTTGAAATGATTGTAGAATTTTCATGCTCTTCCTGGTTGTTGTCCCTTAGAAGCAAAGATGACCACCAAGCAAAATCAATCATGGCTCCTCCTGTAAACACAGAGAGGGGCTGGGGCATAGGAAGGGTGGATCATTTGCAACCTGGGGAAGGATGCTGTGCTGTCCCCTTCCTTCTCATTATCCAGTAAGGTACCCATTGCTTCCTTTCCTTCCCATGGCTGATCTCCCTCCTTCCCTCTGTCTCTGTGTGTGTCTGGCTTCTTTCTGCTTTTCCCTGTGGACTTCTGTCCTCATTTGGCTTCTCTCTCTCTCTCTGAGCCACTGGGTCTCTAAGGTGCTCATCATCTCCTGTCAGACCTCTCTCTTCATTCTCTCTGCACCTCTCCCCACTCTCCTTGGGCTCCCCTGGGCTCCTTCCCCCTCCTCTGTAGAGACTTGTGTGCCCCTCCAGGCAGGTTTGGAGTTTCAGTGATGGGGGCTGCATAAATCACCAGGGACGGGCACAGGGCATACAGATCTCAAGAACGACCTGCCTGTGCAGACAGATGCCTGATAGCCTCCTTCATTGCCAAGGACCGCTCCCAGCCTCAGCCACCAGCAGCCCTCCATTTGCCTGCCTCCTCTTAGCGATGATCAGCATTTCAAAAGCAAACACAGGAGGCCTACAGTGGGTTCCTATAATTCACCCAAGGGTTGCGCCTGCCTGCCTGCCTCAAGACAAGCTGCATTCTTCCCTCTGAGTGAGCTATTTTTAAGAAGGCTCCCCCCGCGTTTCCAGTTCCCATTTCAGCCCCAGCGCTGAATTAGATTCTTTCTTCATTTTGTAGGCTCCCCCTCTCTGTTATTATATAAAACCATTTCAGCCCTTAAGGAGTTGGCATATGACATTTCAGCTTCTGAATCCCTGGAACAGAGAAGGGAAGGAATAAACAGAAGGGAGGGAAAGAAATGTTCTGTTTCTGCTCCAGGAACATGAATCGGCAGAGAGTTAAATAGCAACAAAGTATCTGGTGTTAATCTTTAATATTCTCAGGAACTTCAATCCCCGAGCTGCCATTCTCCAAGTAACTCTGGTGCCTCTCACAAGATATCACACCTTCTATTATGCTCTAAAAAAAGTACCCACCAGAGGGGAGTTCTTAGTGGTTAGACTGCAAAAAAAAAAAAAAAAAAAAAGAAAAAAAGGAAAAGGGGAAAAAAAGTGAAGGTGCTCGTTGCTATTTACAGGGAAATGACTGAAAAAGATGTGCCATGAATTCCTTTGCCATCAGTCTTGCCTGTTTTAAGCAGACCCTGCCTGAGCTCCTCCTGTGATGTGATCTCTACCTTCCTCCATCTCCAGAGTCAGGGAGGGGTGTGTGACAGATCTCAGGGGCTGCAGGTGGCATCAGGAAGCCAAGGTGGAAAGAGGATGGATGCCCTCACCCTGGTTGCCTGTGCCCTCCTGACAGCAGCTCCTTCCCACCCCAAAGGAGGTGAGCCAGGACATAAATACAAGTGACAAGACTCTTCCTCTAAACCACATGTGTGGCCTGCTGGCTCCAAGTAGGTTCTTCCAGGCAGAGCCAGAGCCCAGGATTCCACAGAGGGCAAGTTATCTGGGACGGGATCCCAGGAAACACCTGTAGGGAGGTAGGAAGGGAGACGGGACAGCAGGCAACCAATAAAGACCGTGACATCAAGCAAGTGACTACCGTGGGCACCTGGTACTTAATCTGCATGGACAAGCCAGGGAGACAGAGTGGAACATACACTTCAGAGTTACTGCTCCTGGAGGTGAGGGATCTGGAGTATTGGCCTCCTGGCTCCTGCCAGTCCTTCACTGAGGGCTACAGGAGGGAAGATGATAATTCTCCGGCACTCTGAGCTCCCACAGCCTGGCCGGGGCAGAGGACACCTCCAACGAAGAGATACAGGCACTAACTGTTGGAAGTATGTTGCAATGGTAAGCTAGAGAGTAAGCCCCCATGGCAAATATCAGTGAACTGTATCATTCGTGTTTGGGGCTACAGCTTCGAAATACAGAGTGCAAATTGAAATTCCAGAGATAAACATTGCCTTTAGCATGCCACACCTCTTCTCATTGGGTGCCTCTTGGGTTTCTAGGCAACAAGTTACATTGGGTTTGGAAATCTTTGCCCCATTACCATAGTCATCAATGTTTTTCCTAGAGGAAAGTTTTCCCCTCATTTTTCAGAAAGAGTTGCCTGGACATGAAGTCCTGTCCTTACCCTAGATTGCCTGCAGGGCTTTCTAAAGCCGAGGAATTCGTTCTCCTTTCCTCTGGCACCTGCGGACCTAGAGTTGTGTCCAAGCAAAACAGAGCATTAAGGAGGAAGGAGATGAGTCACTCCCTCCCTGCCTCCCCACCAGGGCTCCCCTCTCATCAGAATCTCTTCCCAAAACACGCAGCTTTTGTAGGAGCACTTACTGTTGTATGTCTGCTGACACCCTCCCTCCCTCCTGGTTCCATGTGGACCAGGCCGGAACCTGCAGCCCTAAGATCTAGGAGGCTGATAGTCAATAAGCTTTTCTTCAATGAATGACTGAATGAATGTCCTCAGTGCCTAACTGAGAAATTCTTTGGCTCCTCCATTAACTATACAATCAAGTCTACAACCCCTCGTATAATTACTCAAGGCCCTTTACAATTTTCTACACCAATTTCCCACCCAAGTTTCATGCCCTGCCATTCCTCTCCATGGGCTATTGACCATTTGGCCACAATGTCACCATTTTTCACTCTGATGGGCTTTGCACGTGTTACTTCCTCTGCCTGGAATACTCTTCCCCTTTCCTCTGTCTGTCATAGGGCTACTCCTAACCCTTTCAGACCTACCTCCGATGTCCCCTTCTCCATGAAGTCATCCCAAACTCTTTCTAAGAGGTGCAAGACAGTCAACTAGGCAGACTTAGCATGTGTTTGGGGCACCAGCAAACAGAGACAACTAATACCTCTATTTAAACAAGTTTGATATTTCTAAAAAAACAAAGACAGCCAAGCAGCCAATAGGCAAAACGTTCTGACTTGGTTTGGCCTTCCTTATACATTTTGTTTTTGTTTTTGTTTGGTTTTGACTAATGAGCTTGGAGAAAGCCACCATCAACATTTTATAGCTTGGGGCCTCTAGAGATCTTATTATTGCATCTACTTACTGGCATTAAAATCATTCATTCATTCATGCATTCACTCATTCAGCACACTGTGAAAGGCCTATGGCCTGGGACATGCAGATTACACGCTCTGGAGGAAGTAACCGGCACATTACAGATCGTTAGGACGCTGTGAAGTTCCTGACCATTTGAAACTGCCTGCCTTGGTGAAATCATGATAGTAGTAGATTATAACATAAGCAAAAATATTCAAGAGTTTGCACTCATATAAATAAACATGGGAATAAATAATTAAGTGACAGAGAAGGGACAGCTCATTCTTACACTTGAATTCTAATTAATAAATGCACAATGAGTGATGGGAATAGGAGGAAGTCACCATTTGGCTTTAATAATTCTAATTTTCTATATATGTATATAGAAAATCTATATTATAATAATGCTCTAGGAAAGAATCAAATGCTATTACTAAAATTAGTGGACTACTGTGTGCTAAGAAACAGGATATTTGCATAGTCTCGAAGACTTTGCAAAGTCTCATCCTGACAAGGAATACATCAATTACAAAGGCAAGGATGGCAACTTCGTGCTGGAGACACCCAGCAGACATCACCTTCACCAGATGATCAAAGTTAATATCACCAATGATAAGACAAGGTGACATCATGCACCTCCTGATATGATGCACTAAGAAGGACACAATATCACCTTTGTGCTATTGCTGCCAAAAATGCATAACTTCAATCTAATCATGAGAAGTTATCATACAAACCCCATACTAAGAGACATTCTACAAAATAACTGGCTAGCATTCTTCAAAAGAGCAACAGTCATAGAAGGCAAAGAAAGACTAAGAAAGTATCTCAGATCAGAGGAGGCTTACAGGACAGCTAAATGCAGGCAGACAATGTGGGCTCCTAGACTGAAAAAAAGCTATTAGTGGGAAAATATGAATAAAGCCTGTAGATTGGTTAATAGAACTACATCAGTGTTAATTTCTTGGCTTCAATCATTGTACTAGGTGATGTAAGATGTTAGCATTAAGGGAAGCTAAGTGAAGAGTAGACAGAATCTCTGTGTACTGTTTGGCAACTTTTTCTAAGTCTGAAATTCAAAACAATGTCAAAAACATATACAGAAAAAAATCCTGCTCTATTTCCTAACCTCCCATTATCACAGCACCTAAGGGATTGTTTTGGAATATTTGTTTTATTTATTTCCATCCCTCCAAGCCTGTAAGCCTCTCCAAGGACTGTCTAATTCATTCTGGGATCCCTGCGGTGCCAGTGCTCCGAGGTTTCATGTCACTCCCTCCTCTGACACCCACTCTGTACATTGTGGGGACCATTGCTTGGAGGTACAAAGGGAGCTATAGAAAAAACTCTGGACTTACTAAATGGTGCTACTTAAATATCACCATGTATTTCATGAAGAGAAAGGCAATGCGTAGGTAGTATGATGCGTAGATTGTTTTCACTCTTCCCTTATCCATGTCCTTTTGTACTGAAACTATCCAGATCCTATTTCCACCCTTGAATCAGGGCTGTCCTCATACTTGCTCTGACCAACAGGCATCAGAAGAGACACTGAGCCAGTTTTGAGCCAAGCCAAAAGAGGCCTTGCATGTTTCTGCTTATCGTCCTGGAATCCTGCCCACTTACCAGGTGAAAAAACCCAAGCTAGCTGCTGGAAGATGACAGGTCCTATGGTGCAGAAAGCTAACAGCCAGCCAACACCAGATGTGTGCATGATAACATACTTGATCCATAGGCTTGCTAGCTGACCACAGACTCATGAATTAGCCCAACTAAACCAGAAGAACCACCCAACTGAACCTAGCCCAAATTCCTGACTCATAGCACCATGAGCTGGACAAATGGTGCTTGTTTTGAACTACCAAGTCTTGAGATTGTTTTTTAAACAACATTGGATAATTGATGTAGGTAGCAATATATATCTGATATATCTCCATATCCTGTATCTCCTATAGCTCTAAGCTCAGAGACTAATAGTATTATTCCCTCTGCCTCAGACAGACAAACACAAAGACATGGATCTTTGTTTTAAACAAAGGCAAGCCCTGACTGAAATTATATCAGAGCAATCCCCTCTCCTAAGTAAGATAATTTGGACACCTCTCCCCAAAAAGAAGAGGAATCCTTGCAAAGGAGTTTTACTGGCTGAGGAAGCAAAGCATATGTAAGGTCAGCTAGTCAATTCTTCAGTAAGAAGTCGTCAGTACACCAGGGGCTGCTAGGGCAAGGGAAGCAGAGGGAATGGTGGTGGAGGGAGGTGTTTGAGTAACCTTCCAACACAAACTGCCCACACCTCTTCCTGAGGGACAGCCAGCGTGGTCTCTGGAGGCTCCGGTTGCAGAGTAAAAACCTTCGTGGGTTGTGTGAGATCCAGAGGAGTCAGCAAGCTGAGGTAAGCACACTGGAGAAGTGCATCCCGAAGGGCTTTCAGACAGAAGAGGAGGGGGGACATGGGCAGCAGAAGGGCTGGCAAGGGTGAGACAGGAGGGTGTGTTGGGACTGCTGGAAGTAGGCCTGGGAAGCTCAGCGGGCACCAGGCATGGGATCTCCAAAGCTGGAGGGGCCTCCCAGAAGCTGGGAATAGGTGGGCAAGACTCCCAGGAGATGGGATAACCAGTTAAAATTGCATTAACCCAGGAGGGGTGAGGGAGGTTCGGTTGAACACTCATGGGCTTGGGACCCAGCATGGCAGAGTGTGAGGACAAGGTCGGGGGGTGGGTAGAGTCAATAAGCATGGTACAGGGGGAGATTTGAGGTCCTAGATAGAGTCAGGGAGCATATGTTCATAGAAATGGTGACTGTTGTGTTCTGTAGCTGTCTTCTCAACTAAGAAGCTTGATCATCACTTTCATCAAAATCACTTTCTAGTCCCAAGATAGAGCCTCTCTTGCCTGGGGTGCCATGTTAGCAAAGCAAAACTAAGATAACTAATGTCCCTGTCATTGCTATGCTTGACCAGAAATGCAGTCTGTCCAGCCAGCCAATCCCCTAACCCCAAGCCAACTCTGGGTTTCTCACCCTAAACATGGTTGACCGTCTGGCCCCAGTCCATCAGCTATTTTCTGTTTTCTCTCCCTCACTCTTTATTCTTTATCCTATAAAAATGTGCTGCCCTCCACCCCATTTTGCAATTCTCTGAAAGGTGACTTTCCACTTCAGGAAGGGTTAAGTAAAGTTCATATCATCTAAATTGTCTTCTTTAATCATTTTTTAACACTTCTAAGATTCCTCCTGCCCATTCCTGGACACTAATGGGAGAAAAGCTGGCTATTTACTTTGGTCAGAATTTAGCACTGGTTGCTGAATGGAATATCCTGCCTTTACCTGCCGGGGACACAGGCACACTTCCCAAGGTGACAGCTCACATTTGCTTTCAGGAAGTGCGTTCTTGCCATCAGCACAAAGGACATGGTCTCCAGTGTCCCTTCCCCAGCTCTATTCCTCATAACATGAGGACCCTCTTTTTTCCAAGAAATGGCAGTGAGAGCTGAGGACAACATAGCCCAGCTGCACAGATCATAAGAAAACAATACTCATCAAATGTCCGACTGTCCCGATGTCCAAATTGAAGAACAACTTGTGATGTGTTCTGTTAGTAGGAAGGTACAGGAGTAGAGGGGCGAAAGAAGGAGCAAAACAGTCAAAAGATATGTGATAGTCAGGATTTCTTATTAGGCGGGCAGTAGACTACACAGGGGAGGCTCTCCTCGACACAGGTCATCTCAGGGAGGCAGGAGTCACTCGCCCATCCCCCTTACCTGAGAATTCTTCCTGGACCAGCCCAGGCCTCTTCTATGCTGCCCACCAAGCTCCCCAGAATGCCACAGGCTATACTTGGCTCAAAACTAAGCTTGGGTAGAGTCCAGCCCAGTTCAACTCTGTCTCTGTTTTCCCCCTCAAAATGTAAGACAGTTATTAAAATAAACAGCAGGGCTCTCAGCCACACACCCACTTGCTAACTCCCATGATTAACCCAGAAGGAGCCAATAAAGAATAACCCCTCCCTACTGTGATCAGCTGTACAATGATGACCTCCTATTCCTGAGCCTGAGCTCTCCTGCTCCTTATGGCTACTGCAAAGGGCTCAGCATGAGCTGGAAGGTCAAGGGATGCAGCTCCTGGGAGGCCCATCTGCTTTCAGGGGCTTGCCAGTGGACAGGTGGGATGGGGGGTGCCAAGGCTGATCCCTGACAGAAGACAAAAAATGCTCTGGGATGGCTCCAATTTGTGCCGGGCTTCATCATCACTTGGAATAAGGCCCTTTTTCACATGGTCCAGGCCTCATGTGTCTGTGGAAGAAGTTATCACCTGTACCTGCCCACATGGGGAACACATCCTGTCTTTGATCAGAAATACCCATGCAGTGGGTCCAAAACTGAAATTTGTTCCCTCCCACAGAGCCAGAGCAAGCTCTTCCCAGGGAGACAGAATTTCCTCAAGCCACCATTTGTAATGTAAGTCCCCTCCAAGAAGCTGAGAAGCATCACCTAGTAAATTGTATCAGACATCAGTTCCCCGCAAAGCAGATCTGAGACAAGGATTCAAGTGCAAGCAGTTTATTTGGAATAAAAGAGACTGGGGAAGTTAGGGAATAAATACTGCTATGTTGACAAGTTAGCTACGGGTCACTAGAGTTTAATCCCCTGGGAGAACTGGGAACTCGTGTAGATTATTTGCCCATTAGCTGGAGCATTTTTATACCAACTCCTGCAGTCTTGATTTGAAGATGAGCCAGTTGGGGAGGGAGGGAGGAGAAAGGGGGGGGTGTTAATTCCTAGCATATCCAGCCTTTCACGTGGATCTGTCACGTGAACCTCAGTGGCCAGATGACGCCTTCGGGAAAAGAAACAGAGCCCCTGGCCGTTGGGAATCAGGCCAGCAGGCTAGTAGGACAGGCTAGGAGTACAGCAGGGATTCCCAGTGGCCACACAGTCCCCTCGAGGTGAACAGGGCAGCAGCAATGATTCTAAAGAACACTGGTATCCTCCCCAGGAGCCAGAACCTGTGTGGGTAGCTGAGGAAGGAGTCCACTATTTCCCAGTAAGGAAACAGATGCTCAGGGATGTCCTGTGACATGTCTCCACTCACATCATTGGTGAGCTGCTCAAACTCTTTGATCCCAAATTCCAAATGTTTGCTATTTGACCAGTTGGTCAGAATGAAGAAATCAGGAACCAAAGGATATGGAATCAGATGGACAGCAACAGGGACAGGATATTGTTTTTAATCTTTTTTTTTTAATTTATTTTCAGCATAACAGTATTCATTGTTTTTGTACCACACCCAATGCTCCATGCAATCCGTGCCCTCTCTAATACCCACCACCTGGTTCCCCCAACCTCCCACCCCCCCACCTCTTCAAACCCTTCAGATTATTTTTCAGAGTCCATAGTCTCTCATTGTTCACTTCCCCTTCCAAGTTTCCCCAACTCCCTTCTCCTAACTCCCCATGTCCTCCATGCTATTTGTTATGCTCCACAAATAAGTGAAACCATATGATAATCGACTCTCTCTGCTTGACTTATTTCACTCAGCATAACAACAGGGACAGGATATTTGAGGGCAGATATCAACTACCATTTATTGAGCAGTTATTATCTGTTTGGTTTTGTTCTGAGTGTTTTTCATGAATTTTCTCATTTCATCTTCATGGTAACCTCTTTAGATCACCACTATTTTCGCCACTTACAGATAAGGAAACTGAGGCACAGAAAGTTTAAGAAATTTGCAAACACCATGCGACTAGGATGGGACAGACCTGGGGTGCCAACCTAGACAATCCAGCTCTAGGGTCTATGTCTGTTAGCAAGAGTACCTCACCTGGTCTCTACATTCTCAACAAGTTTGCTCATAGTTGTGCCTGCTTGAAGGCTAGTGAGCTCTCCTCAGCTTAATTACACTTCCTAGAGTTTTTTGACATCAGCAAATAGGCCACAGCCAGGTGAGGAAGGAGCCAGGAACTTCTAAATCATCTAGCTGCCTACCTTGGCAGGGGCAGCAAGGCACATAGGCAGATTGGCTCTGGGGTCTCCAGCAGCAGACTGGAATTCCGAGCTCTCCATCCACGCATCTCAGCTGGATTTGAGGGGCAGTCACGTTCCAGACACTGTACTAGGCTCCCGGGTCACAAAGATGAAAATAGTGAGAACACCCGACTGATTCTATATCCAGACAAATAGTCAACCAGGTATGAAGGTAGAATGAAGACATGGTCATATACAGTGACTCAAAAAAAAAAAAAGATCTGCCATTATCCATTCTTAGGAAGCTCCTGGAGAACGTGTTTTGGCAAGACAAAAACAAACCCATAAGGAGAAGGAACTGCAGGAGTGCCTGGGTGATTCAGGTGGTTAAGCATCTGGCTCTTGATTTAGGCTCAGGTCTTCATCTCAGGGTCGTGAGATCAAGCCCTACATTGGCTCCATGCTCAGCTCAGAGTCTGCTTGAGATTCTCTCTTCCTCTGCCACTCATGCTCCCTCTCTGTCAAATAAATAAATAAATTCTTAAAAAGAGACAGAAATAGAGAAGGAACAGCAGTAAATCAGAGAAGAGAGTGACAGGACATGTGAGGATAAAGGATATGTACCATCTTAGAAAGCAATTAGGTTGGGGGACAGGGCACACAGGGAAGATGGCAACAGTGTGGGGTTGGGAGGGGAATGATAGGTTACTTGATGGATTTGAGAAAAATGTTGATGAGCCTGACATATCTGTAGATGTACTGGGCATGGACTGGGGACAGAGGAATTGCCTCGGATATACACACAATTAAGCAAAAGGAAAAAATGGAACACCTTTTCAAGCATTGAAACATGATTATATTACACTACTTGATCCATTGGTGGACTATAGTTTCATAGTTTTAATGGAAACGAGATTTGATTAACCAAAAGTTGTGGTACTGAGATTGAGGGGAAGGACCAATGCAAGTGATGGTAGGATGTTTAATTCTCAACCATCACAAAAGAAGTTAATAAATAGCATATAAACAGACACAGCAAGAAATAGTACAATATTTGGTCAAACATACAAAAGGAAGTCTAAAGGCACAGACTTCCAGTTATAAGATAAATGAGTCCCAGGGATTTAATGTATAGCATGGTGCCTATAGTTAATGATACTGCATTGTATATTTGAAAGTTGCTAAGAAAGTAGATCTTAAAAGTTCTCATCACAAGAAAAAAATTTGTAACTATGTGTGATGATGGATGTTAACTAAACTTACTGTGGTGATCACGTCCTCAATATATACATATGTGAAGTTGGTATGTTGTTCATCTAAAACTAAAACAGTGTTGTATGTCAATTACATCTCCATTTTTAAAAGGAAGAACCATATTTTTAAAAGAAATAGTACAATAACATAATATATAGAATACTATATATATATTATTTATGAGGGCAAACTAGAGGTGGAAACCTTTGGGTATTTGAGGACATGGAAAGGCAGGGGGGCCAAGAAGTGAATTCTCATTTTTTTATTTTAAGTCTTAGAGTCCTATTTGATTTTTTCCAACCTATTGATTTTTTTCAATATGCAGAATTTACTTGCAAGAAATTTAAATTAATTCCTTTACAAAGAAGAGCCACCAAAAAGTGGGAAATATTTTTGCTGAATTTCTTCCAACTCTGGATTCAATGGAAATGCTTTGCATCTTTCCTTACATAGGGCTTTTATTATTAGGAAATCAACACCCCCCAAACTTCTGCTACATAAACATTGAACAGATCCTTAAGAAGACTAGTTTAAAAGGCAGCGAAGTGGATGGTTAGGCCCGAGTGCCCATAGCCATGTTCCACTTCTGCCAGCAAAGGCCAGTTTTAATTGAAGAGAGAAGGCAGAATTAGGAATCCTGATTTTGAAGAATTGCGGCTCATGGTTGGAGCCAAGCTACTGTCCCATATTAGCTCACCACTGGCACTTCCCCAGACTCACAAGTGCCCCCATCCTCTTAGGTGTGCTGTGGTTGACAGTGACCCAGAGCAGGGTTGGGCAGGGTCCATACTGATGGGTGTACCTCTCCCAAATCAATCCAGGCCAGAAGGAAGAGATTATTTCAAAGGTGCTGATGCTTCTGTCAAATCCAATTAAAAATCTCCCCTCAGAGTTATCTAAAAGGCAACTATGATATTCCTATCCCCAGGAAAGTGCAAATAATTGTTACAGGTCAAGCAATGTCACTCTCCAATATTTTCATACATGGTAAAGATGAGATGTTTTCTTTGATGGAATGGGGCAGATTCTATGGAAGAAAAGAAGCCCTTAAAATGGCTGCTTTCTGTTCCTTGGCATTTGTTCAGGTTACCAACAGGACAGTAGGGGGACACAGGAACACTGAGTGGGCCAAGTCCCAGATCCACGACTCAGCTTCCCACACCTCGGATCCTTGGGCAGAGAAGCCTGAAGTCCATTCCACAGGCCTCCCACGTTCTCAGGACAGGGGTGGAGGTGTTGCTAGGAAAACTGAAATTCCTTAGCTCAGTAACCCCACATGTTGTACCAGGAGACCAGCACTCAGAAAAGGCTGATCCAGAGTACCTTTGCAGCAACTGCAGCAAGAGCCAACCAAGGGGTGAGGTGAATTCAGAGAGCCCCAGAGCTGAAAGCCCCTCTCCCCCAATTTTGGAAAGAGCCCCCCTCCCCCACCCTTTGGTTTTTCCTTTCCTTTTGCTTGGCTGAATTTCAGGACAAAGTAAAATCTACATGAGCCTCAGCCAAATATTACCCTTAATCATGCTGCTGCTACAACGCCTAATAATACTTTGTAGGATTATATTGCAGAACAAATCCCTCTCATGCACATCAACTGACTTGACCCTTAAAACTGCCCAGTGAAGTTGGCAGGGTGTTTTATAGAAAATCAAGATGCAAAGATTTGGAATGTCTTTCCTGATAACGCCCAGCTAATAACCATCAGAGGAGAGGCACGTTATTTCTACCCAGCTTTTCTCTACAAAGGGAATGAAGATGGTTGTAGTAAATGCATATAATAAAATAGTTCAATAACCAAAAGAAACAGGAAAACATGGGAATTAGAACAGGATGTAAGGGCTGAGAAGAAAAAGATCTCAACAAAGTCCTGCACAGTTGGTATAATTCAAGATATCCTGGCAGCCTAAGCGAAAAAGGAAACAAGATTAGTCACATAGTTTTAGTTGTAAATGATGTGCCAAAATCAAGAGCCAGCATTATAGACAAAACCCTCCTTGAAAAAGCTTAGATCCATTTCTCATCCCAAGAAGTATTTTATTCAAATCGGCCTCACTCAGGAAGCACCTGGGCCCACCAGCTAAGCGTTCATCCGTTGAAATATACGATTCTGTTGCTGGCTAAGTACATGTTATGAGAACCATAGAGAGTCGCAAAATAAAAATCTCCTTATCCAAACCTCAAAAAACTAAGACGGATCTTCCAAATGGAGTGATGGGCGCTTTCTCCTCAACCTATAAGAAAATCAGTTCCAAAGTATTGGAGAAAAGTCAGGAAACTTAGTTTCCATTAAAAGTTAATCAAGGATTTCCCTTAAAGATTTAATTATATCTCATTATCTCAAAGACTCAGGCTTCCATCTGTACATAGGAAATTACCCCTCCATCCAGGGCTCCTAAAACAAGCCAAATGGAAACTGCTATATAGTTTCAGTTGTACTGAGAAGATCCTTACAAAATGTAGTAGACACTTACTGTTTACACACCTTCCCAGCATCTCTCTCCATTGCCTTGCTAACAGAACTCAGTTTTTCTTATGGGATCCTGATGGGCCAAAATGTCCTACCACCCCATTTGGCCAAGAGAGAAACATGACCCAACTGAGACTATTGAGGTTCTTCCAGAAACTAGAATTTTGAGTGGAGAGACAGAACTGAGACATCTGATGGAAAGACCCCAAACGAGATAGCTCACCTGTTTTTGACTAAGATTTTCATGGCTCTGTTGATTCCCATAGCCTGCTTGATAGTGATTCTATCAACTATCCAATATCCTTCCAGTAAGTTATTTTTAAAATTAAGCTAATAAATGTTACTCTCTGTAGCTTACCATCAAAGAAATTTAACATACCCATAGAGAAAGGGTATAGGTGAGTAGTCTAACCTTTTTTGACATCTCTGATTATAGGTCAATACAAAACAAACCAACCAAGCAGTGCTTATCAGAAATACCTGGAAGGCTTCTAAACAATTCAGGTATGCACTTTTAAAAAACTGCTTTGGTGATGCTGATGCCCATGCATGATTAATAATCCCTCCTGCAAATAAACTTGAGCTCTAATCCTGGACATATTCTATGTGCCTGGGGCCAGCCCTTAATTTCTCAGGCTTTGTTTCTCTACAAACTGAATGAGTTGTAGCTGTGAGCCAAAATGTGAGTGGGGGTGATCTTGGAAAACTGCCCACCTAAAATGAGGAGTCGCTTCTCATCCCAGTATATTGTGGCCAGGACGGAAAGAGGATCTGGGCTTGCCAGACCTTTTGGCTTCCCAAGAGAATTTGGAATTCAGTATCATTTGCCATAAATGAAGAGTAATCACAAAAAATAACTACAAGTAAAACAAAATTACTAAATTCTATCTGGAAATTTTGCCTGCTTCAGGCTCTGAGCCTAAGTCCTGTGGCCTCTTTACTGCAAAGGGAGATTTAAAACAGAGTAAACCTTACCAGTGTCCGAAGGAGACTTTCTCCTCCACACATCAACAGGAGCACTTATAAGGACATGTTTACCATAATATGACTCAGTGTTATTCAATACTGGATCTGTATACTCCATGTGCAACTGTCCACCACCCTGGCCACCCTGGAGCCTTTGAACTTCCCTTCATACCCCAACTGGATTCCACCCTCCCTGGTAAGACTTTTCTGACTGCTTCTGAAACAGCCAATGTGGAGGACATTTTTATGCCATCTGGCCTAGAAGTCATCTTCAGCCAGCATTTTCTACATCATCCCTCACTCTCTATCTCTTTTTTCCTGCTGCTTCCTTCTTCCACTTCTAGATCCTTCCACACATCCTATGCAAGGTCCAGTATCTTTGTATTGTCCTTGCCCCAAAGAGGGGAGAAGCAAACTACCAAGCCATGACTGCAGAGACGGGGGTTCCTATCATCTCCTCATGGAACAGATGGTCTACTCAAAAGGACCACCTGGTTTGTCTGAGGTCATGCAGCACACAATCGGCAGACCTGAAGAACATTCTCTCATTTATTCATCTAATATGTTTTGAGGACCTTTATTATACTCTAGGCACTGTTCTCGGGGATTAAAGATAAGGACAGAGCAAAGAAAAACAAAGAGAATGCAAGATACTCTCTGATGGTGATAAGTACCATGATATCAACCCAAGCTGGGGTGGGAGTGGATAGTGTGAGGGACAGTCTTTTGGACAGGGTAGTGAAGAAAGGGCATCTCTGAAGAGCTGATATTTGAACACAGGGCTGGAATAAATTGTAATAAACGTGCAGACATCTGTGGGAAGAGCATTCTAGGTAAAAGGAAAAAAGTCCCAAGAAGAAAGACAGTTGGTATATTTGAAAAGCAGCAAAACCAGTGTGGCTGGTGAAGAGTGAGGGGATGAGACTTTGGGGGTGAAAACAGAAGTGGTAAGGAGCCAGAACATGCTGCACTAGTAAGGACTTTTGCTAAGAAGCTATTGAGTAGGACAGTGGCAAGATCAAGCAGCTTTGAGGAGTATTAGAAACCATCTTCTAGGCCGCAGCTCAGTGCTGTTTACAGAAGTCCATACTGCCTCCTTTCCCACCAGGGCCACAGGTTGTGCACTACCTAACTACAGTTCATATGGACTATCATAACGCTCCCTGAGTTGTGAAGTGTATTGACTACATTACCTCCTGTCCCTGGAGGCTCTGTTAGGTCTAATCTCATCCTGGTACATGTGAACAAAGCTAAGAACTTCTAGCTCAAGCCCTCACTTTCTTTACTAGGTTGTGACAAGGCTAGTCTGGGGGTTGAGCTGCACTTCCATGGAGAATCTGAGGGGAGAGAGAAGTTCAATCTGATCTGATCTCCAAATACCCTCACTCCAAATATCTCCCTCCCATGACCTACGATTTCAGAAGCCAGAGGACAATGGCATGAGTTAGTGCCACCTCTACCATTGACAATTCTGACTTGCTAGGCTCTTTGGACTGGGAAGAGAAACAATGAGCCTCCATTCCTCCTCCCTTCACTCTAGCATATGTCTTGCCATTAACAGGTGTAAAGAGTAAAGAGAGACTCTTTTTGTTGTAGTTTCCTCCCATTATTTCTCATTGTTTTGATTACACACTCACATATCCACCCAACCCCTACCATACACACACACACACACACACACACACACACACAGGAGATTAGTCAGAGTCAAGTGAGTCATTTTCCCTGGTCCCCAAAACCTCACCTTGGACCCCTCTCATACCCATTCCTTCTACCTCGTGTGCCTACTTCCTGATTAGATCTCTATTATTGTAAAAAGCATCTTAAAACTTAGCTCACTTCACATCAACCCAGGACACCAGCAGAAAGACAGCAGCTCGAGCAAGTGACTTGTGTAGACTGATTGTTCAGAACAGCTAATAATACCTCATTTTGGGGGGATATTTACCTTTGCATCATTGGGGTTTGGACCTGAGATTGTCATGAAGTGCTACCATCTCACAGAAAGCCAATAAAACTCTTGAACAGGGATGTATCATTTTCACAGACCCATTTTTAGAAGGCAAGCAGTTAATCAGACATAGCAGCTAATTAGCTGAGCTGTGGAAGGAGCAACACATAAACATCTTGCTGGGAAATTCAGCAGAGCAAAACACACAAGGAACACATTGTCTCACTCCCTAGTCTTTCCTGCAGTGGGGGACGCAAATAGACCAGGGTCCACCCTACCTGCACATCCCTAAGGTAACTGGCAACTTTTCCCCTGTCTTTCACCCAGGCACAGCTGCCCTGAGAATGTTCTTCTCAGCCCAGCAGGGCAGGTGGGCACATCTCTGTTTAACATACGTCCTCCAGGAGAATCTCCTTCTAACTGGAGTCTTCAGTCCATTTCCTGTTATAGGTATCTTTGAAACAGACATCTGAAAACTTAATGGCTTAAAGCAACTTATTACGATCTCATATGAGTCTGTGGGTAAGCTGGGCTCAGCTGGTTAGGTCTTACTTGGTGTCCATCATGTAGTGACCATCAGATGCAGTTGGAGTTGTCTGAAGCCTCTGCTGGGGTGGACATCCAAGATGTCTCCCTCATGGCTGCTGGTCAGTGGTGGCTATAGGCTGAAAGCTCAACTGGAGCTGTTGACTGGGGTACCTATAATGTCCTCCCCATGTGGCTTGGGTTTTCACAGCCTGGAGACTGGGTTCAAAGAGGAAGCAAGAGACCCAAGTGGCAGTTGCTGGGCTTCTTATGACCTAGTCTCAGCAGGCTCAGAACATCATTCAGCTGCTTTCCACTAGGTGAGCAGGTCACTAAGTCCTGCACAGATTCAGGGGCGAGAAATTAGAATCTACCTCTTGACACAAGGAATGACAGGCATAGGGAAGGAAGAAATTGATGGAGACCGTTTTTGGAGACTACACAGTTCCCCAGAGCAGGGCTTGGGTCAATGATTCTTGCGCAGACAACTGATAGAAGAAGTGCTCCCAGGAGAAACTGAGTAAGAGAATAGGAGAGCACATCATGGAACAGGAGGATGCTCAGAAGGGGTGATTTGGGGGCAAAATTCTATCCTTATCCTAAATCCAGAGATGAATGCTAGAGTTTATGCCTGAGTTTGAC
This sequence comes from Lontra canadensis, assembly GCF_010015895.1. NCBI lineage: Eukaryota > Metazoa > Chordata > Mammalia > Carnivora > Mustelidae > Lontra > Lontra canadensis. The sequence goes on along the minus strand of NW_022631014.1, from coordinate 16,132,041 downwards.
CCAACTTGAGAGAATGAATGAAGCCTTCCTATTTCTACACCTGTGAGTAATTGGCTGGTGCCCACAGGAAGACGAAGGGGATGTGATCACCCAAACACATCCCTCTCTCTATATGGCACTAAGTGGCCCCAGCAGCCCAAGAGCAATCCTCTGAAGAGTCACCTAAGCTACCATATAAAGCAAAGTGTGGAAACATAAAAGGGACTCAATAGGACTTGAGCAGAGGACCAGGTCTGTCTGCTACAACTGACTCAGGTGGTTTGGGGAAAAGATGGGGGAGTAAGGGTTTGTCATTAGCATACCCTCAGGCATCATTTTGCCCCCAGCTCTTCCACGAGCTTGGGCCTGAAATCCTCATGTATACAAAGAAACCCCACACTCTGACAGATTGGGTAACTTACCCACAGAACAGGATCTGAGCCCAGAACCATATGGCCCTGAAGCCTGTGCTCTGTCCTTAAACCACACTAAAGTCACAGAGGGTAGGAAACTTCAGCTAACAGCTGCCTCTCACCACAAGAGGCATGGTTGGCATCTGGGTAAAAAGCCTGGGTTTCCCTCCAGCATCTGACAAAACCACACCATTTGCAGACTGTTCTGCACTGCCATGGTAGACGTGGCAACGTTCTCTGCCACTTAAGTCCTGTTATTCTCAAAGAGGTGCTGAGTGGTTTGTCCTCCATTTAAAGCAGTGGTTCTCAACTTGGGTGGGAGTGGGGTTGCTCCTTGGGGACACTTAGCAATGTCTAGAGATGTTTTGTTTGTCACAGGATGGGGGATGAGGACATTGCTACTGGTGTCTAGCAAGTAGAAGCCAGGGATGTTGCTGAACATCCTACAATGTGCAGGACAGCCCACTATAAACCATTATCCAACCCAAAATGTCAGAAGTGCTGAGCTTGAGAAATCTTGATTTAAAGGAATAAGAGTCTCCAACCAAGCTGAAAGTCTAAGAGAACAGAGGGTGAAGGAGCAGGGACTCTGCCCACTTTCACGTGACCCAGATGCAAATTAACAGTGAAAACTGAATTGTAGGTGGCTGGTTTTCATCTTCACAAAGTACAGCTGGTTCTTTCTATTTTAGCAGCATGTACTGGTTGGATTTACTGAGTCATTCTACCTTCTGGAATGATAACGACCCACTGACTTATGACATTCTTATACCAGAAAAGATATCTAACCACCTTCTCAAGGGAAGAAATGGACAGTAGTGACATTTAGCAACTTTAAAAGTGAGAAAATGGATAGTAGGATATGTTGCCATCATGCTCTCCTTTCCCCACTTGCTAGTCTATAGCTTCTCAAACATAGACACCATTTAACACAAGAAAGAAGAGATAATGATGTGTCTCAGCATTTGGGAATGTGGTGTGTATTCACCTATAGATGAATTGTGGCCATAATTTCCTATGACTGATCATATTAAACATACTTAAACATCTAAACAAGTGTTTCCTTTCAAAGTAGTCACCTTGGGAAGCTGTACATTTATATTTTTTCAAGTCTATCTTTTCCTTAAGTTGTGGAAAAATACACACTATATAAAATCTTTTAGCCATTTTTAAGTGTACAGTCAGTGACATTAAGTCATTCACACTGTTGTGCAATCATCACCACTGTCCATCCACAGACCTCATTTCATCTTGCAAAACCAATACTCTGGGCACATGAAACAATAACTCATTCCCAGCACCCCCACCCCCACCCCAGCCTGCCCATCATTGCCTCTGGCAACTACCATTCTATTTTCTGTCTCTGTGAAGCTGGCTACTTTAAATATCTCATGTAAGTGGAATCACACAGTCTTTGTCCTTTTGTGATTATTTCACTTAGAATAATGCCCACACTGTTCATCTGTGTTGTAGCATGTGTCAGAATTCCATTCATTTCTAAGGTGAAATAATATTCCATTGTGTGTATTTATCATATTTTGTTTACCAATCATCTGTCAATAGACATGGGCTTATTTTCCATCTTTTGGCTATTGTGACTAATGCTGTTAGGAACACAGTGCTCAACCATCTCTTTGAGCTCCTGCTTTCAATTCCTATGAGTCTATACTCAGAAGTGGGATCGTTGGATCATAGGGTAATTCTATTTTTAATTTTTTGAGGAGCCCCTCTACTGTTTTCCACAATGGCTGCACCAATTGCATTCTCACCAACAGTGTACAAGGATTCCAACTTCTCAACACCTTCACCAGCACTTGTCATTTTCTGTTGTTGTTGTTGTTGTTGTTGTTTTAAATATATAGCTATCCTAATGGGTTGAAGGTGGCATTTCATAGTGGCTATGCACTTACTTTTAACAAATCTGCCATTGCTGAAAATATTTTTGGACATCATCCTTTGGAAATGCATTCCAGTGAAGCTTAAAGCAACAAAAGAAACAAAACTCATTACTTCAGAGTCGTATACCTTATTTATAATCTAAATGGTTTTTCCTCCTTTGAAAAACTACTAGAATTTGCCAGACTTATCTTTATCTTTGAACAAATCTGGGTCATTTCTAAACATCAAATTCACTCTCAAAGAACCAAAGTTTGCAAGATATTATCTTTAAAACCCAGCTTTATAATGGATTTAGGTTACAGTTTAGAATAAGATTATGCCCAAGGTTAAAGTAAGACTTGAAATATTCACTGTTTAATATAGTCATAAGCCACAAGCACAATAGTCATTATCTGACTTAAGTCAAGATTTGGGTAACCTTGGTATTAAATGGATATTTTAATTTTGATACCCATTTCTGTTTCTAGTATTGAGTCCCCAAATGTAGCATGTCCTTTAACGGGTGATGAGAATATGAAAATAAATAAAACAGTCCTTGCTGGAAGGCACATAATCTGGTGAAAGGGACAGATATGTGGGCGGATGATTACAATCAGTGGCGATATTCGAAATATATTACAACCAATGGGGCACAGGTCCCTGACAAATCAGAACAGAGCAGGGACCTACTGAGCCAGGAATTAACTCTTTATTTGCCAGCTTATGGGACCATCCACAGGTTTCAGGGACAGGCTGAGGGCTAGCACAGTGTTCGGGCGTGGAGTTCTCAGTTCTGTGAACACCCGGAGCACATCAGCTGAATAGCAGCACTGGTACAATGTGGTATGGTTTGGTGCAAGCCAGGGGTGGTCCCAGAGGAGGTTATTAGCTGGGCAACTGCTTGGATGCCCCGCCATGTCCCTCCATCCTGCCTATGACTTCAACCACACCTGCGGTGGACAGTTCCACAAGCTGACAGTGTCCTACGCCAAGTGCCACTGTCTTTCTATTTTCTGCCCCAGAGCTGTCAACATACTTCAGTTCAACCCAGAATTGAAGGGCACCAACATTCCCTGAGGCAGCCCTCAACCATCCATACGGAGGGGAGGAGATACGTTAGAGAGACAATTGTCTTCTCTCCTTTAGTGAACAGTCCTTCCCCACAATCCCAGGAGCAAGACCTCCATAAAGCATCTGTATACCAGCTTCTCCCCTTCCCTGCCCCACACTCCTGCTTCCAGAAGTCACTCCCTGAGCTCTTATCTCAGGCTCTGCTTTCAGGAGAACACAAGACAGGAGGAATCAGGGAAGGCACCGCCAAGAAGACAGGGTTCATGCTGAGCATTACTTTGGAATAGATTAGGGCACAGAGCCCTCAGAAACCATAGTAATCTCAGAGCAGCTGACCTGCTCTGTGGTGAAGGCTTTTGGAAACACAAGGTTCAGCTCCTTTCAAAAGCCTCTCCCTTTTTGGACTAACTAGTGTTGACTTTCTCTAAACCTACGTCAGCCTCCAGGTAGATGTGGGCCGTGGCAATTGAAGAAAAATTGTGTGAGCAAGTAGAGTTCTAAAATCTTATCCACAAAACTGTTTTTGACATCTTTTTATATTTTTTCTTAAATTACTTTTGCCCTATAACCATAATTTTTATTTCATCTTTTCCTTTCTTTGTTATCCATATCATTCATCTTTTCAGTTATCCCTTTGCCCTCTATTCCTGATATTTTTGCTTGCTCGTACTTAGGACCAAATTTTATCACCAATTTGAAGCCCTTTGAATTCTTCCTCCCTATCTCTCACACCCACACCTGCTCTTCCTCCCACACTATAACCTTTAGTAGAGACTTCACCACTGCATGCCTCAGTGACTGCCAATGGTCTCCTACTCCTTGCTACCATAGTCCTTCCCCAGCTTCGCTCCAGGAATATTGTCTGCTAGATGCATGATGGGGTTTAACTGACATCTGGAGAGGGAACCCAGAAATGCCAAATCTTACCTTTGTCCCAGTGGGCTTCTGAGATGAGTTTACCATCGTTCACAAGGGGCAAATGAGAAACAAGTTACTGTTGACATTCACAGACTTAAATTCTAATGTAACACTTATTAGATAAAAAGACCAGAAAGCGTGTCTGAGCCAAGGACAAAGAAGATGTCCTTCTCCCCCTTGGCTCAAGACAAAACTTTCCATGGCCTGTCACCCAAGACTGAGGAGAGGACAATGTCCATGTGCACATGACTGCAGAATAGACAAATGTGTACACTTGCTCTTCTGGCTGCCAAGAAACAAGAGGAAGAAAGCAAAGCACTGAGAAGAATAAGGCAAGGGAGCCTCCTTCCAAATAGGATGTTGGAAAGGATAATGAAGAAGAAGAAGAAGATGATGACCATAAAATGGTCATCTATGCTCAGGTTAAAAAGATATTTGTGAAACAAGTAGACAATACTCTCAGGCAAAATGGGCTGGCACCAAAAAGACACAAGCAAAACTACAAGGACAGTGAAAAGATAGGTAGTTTATTTTCACATTAGTGGCATCTATAAAGAAAAATGGAAAGCATAAGTTTAGTCCATGCAGTTTAGGTCACAGAAGCTTAATGTTATTTGTACATGCCCTGAAAGAAAATCATCTATCAAGTTATTGCCAAGAAAGGACTTACAGGGTGCCTGGATAGCTCAGTGGGTTAAGCCTCTGCCTTCAACTCAGGTCATGATCTCGGTCCTGGGATCAAGTCCTGCATCAGACTCTCTGCTGGGCAAGGAATCTGCTTCCTCCTCTCTCTCTCTCTCTCTCTCTCTCTCTCTGCCTGCCTCTCTGCCTACTTGTGATCTCTCTCTGTCAAATAAATAAATAAAATCTTAAAAAAAAAATAAAGGAGTACATAGACACTAAGTAAGGCACTCTGGGAAGTCAAACTCCTTTCTGTATTATCATGACACAGTGATTCCAGGAGGGGACCACATAAGTCTAGTTGAAACCTGGAAATGGGACCATCCAGGGTGGCACAGCTGTGTGATAGAGTCAAGAAGGAGCAAGGAAATCAGTGTCCACCCATCCACACTACTCACCCTCAACTAACCAGTTAGGCTGGTGTTTCCTCCTCCGAAAGAGAATGAAAATGGGTGAGAGAACAGGCCATAGGTATATTTCTCCCTTTAGAAGCCTACCCAGGCTTTTTGATCTTGCTAACCATTGGGCTTAATAGTCAGGTATATTGTCGGTCAAATCTGAACTATCTGACTCAGGGTAGAAAAATTCACAGAGTATCAGGGATACCTCTTCTTCCATTATTGTGGTCCCTTGTCTATACTTTCACTCCTTAAGCAGTGCCTTATTTGCATTGACCCCAGAAATCTCTGAAGTGGGTCAAGAAAGGACACTCATTTAACTCCTAAGTCCACTACCCAAGAATTTGTCCACATTCTATATCCCAGCTACATCATCCAATCTAGCTCATCAGAGAAGGTTATGCAAAGAGCTCATCCTGAACCCAGAGACCAGCGAGATAAAAGCCAGCAAGATAAAAATGAAATTAAGACTCCCCAGACCGTTACAAATTTTCCACACAAAAATTAAAGTTCTTAGAAATACATAATTTCCGACAATGTCATCAGCCCTCCATTGTTGCCTCAGAGAAAGTATAGTCCTACAATTAAATATTCCCTACTTTGCTACTTAAAGAAATCAAAGTTGCACAACATCCTTTGCAGAGTTTTTTTTTTTTCTTTAAATTTTACATAGCCCTAAGCTAGGAGATGGCTCTTTGAAACCTGGGTGGAATCTTGGTTTCTCCTCTAGTACCTACTACGAAGGCTGCCTGCTCACAGGGAGACAGGGAGGAAGAATTCAAAAGGACTTTTGTAGCCATTCCAATGTCTTCCAGGAAAAATTTATCCAATGCTAAGACTGATGGGTCCCACTTTCTGAAGTTCCAAAATAAAGGACCACGTAAGAATATCTCAGTCCCAATCTCACCCCATAAAATATCATCATTCACTCCAAAAGCATATCGTGTAAACACTCTATTCCCAAGACAAGGTTGGGGGAGGAATTGTGTGGAGAAGCACAGCTTCAATCACACCACTTCTACTCAAAACCTGAAATGGTTCTCTAATGTTTAGGCAATGAAGCATTACTACATTCTTCTCCTAGTATTCAAGGTTTTCCAATAGCCAAAACTTGTCCCTCCACATCTGGGTGCTATATCTGCTGTTATCCCCTCTTCCCAATGTCCTCTCTCTTCCTTCCTTGCCTCCTCTCTAGACTCAACTCATTAAGTTCAGTTCAGATTCAATCTTTTCCATAAGGCTTCCCTAGCCATCCACAGATAGTGCCACTATACCTCACCCATCTTGAACCCAGGGACCACAGTTCATGCTATTCTTGTGCCACTGAGCACACACAGTCTTTCTTTGGCTACCTGGTGGCAAAGATGAAACCCACACCCTCTACACATAAAAGGTGATCACATTCTGTGCAGAAATTTTTTTTAAAGATTTTTTTTTAATTTACTTATTCGACAGAGACAGAGAGAGATCACAAGTAGCCAGAGAGGCAGGCAGAGAGGGAGGGGAAGCAGGCTCCCTGCTGAGCAGAGAGCCCGAAGAAATTTATTTTAGTAGCCAGAAAATCTCACTCTACAAGAATCTGACTTTACAGTACTCGGCCTTATGTGCAAAGAATAGAAACTATTCTAGCCAGGTTATGCAAGAATGAATTATTATAGGATACTCACAGCTTAATGGATCACTAGAAGAACTCAACAAACAGGTGAGCTTTCCCAAATGACTCTCAAAGCCACAGGAATAACTGGGTCACCAAAAAAAGCTATTGTGTCTCTTACAGTCAGGAAACCACTGGGGACATCACCAGTCCCACAGCCAAGAGACTACCACATATCCCACAACCCACACCATTGGAAGCATGCCCCACCTGCACTCTGCCTTTTGATACCCTTAAAGACAACGACTGGATCCTGAGACCAATACATGTGGCTCTATAAGCATGCCTGACAACAGAAAGAGTAGAAGCCCATCATTTGCTCACGTCAGCCTCCCTACATACATGCGAATGCACCTGATAGGCTAAGTCTAGATCCTATCTAGAACTTGACCTGCAAGGGAGTCTGGGAAATGTTCTTGGCATTCCAGCCTCTACAAGAAGAGAAGACCCTAGAAAAAGAATGTAATGGCTACCACAAATCTATAGTTATATTAACCTTGCCTCTGATCTGCCCCTCAGATTCACACATAATTGAATTGCCTGTGGTGCCTGATATTTTTTAATTCATTTTAGTAACCACTATTCCCCCAACTCTGTCAAATAGTTAATAGTCTATAATCTGCACATGAACATTTCAGTACACTGAATGTACACAGCATTTCTCAAACTTTAATGTGAAAATTATTACAGACCCCCAGTGTTTGTCAAAATTACTTTTATTACAATGTTATTTAAAATGTAGAAACATAAAAATAGTTATAAAATTCTCATGGTTACAAAATCTACCAAAAAAAAAAAAAAAACAAAACCCTATAAAAAACAATTTGCAAATTAAACACGAACCAAACTCTAAAACGAATGAAATGGAAACTAACCACATTTCTTTAGCTTGATTAATTATGTTGTTTTGTTCAAAATAAATCACCAACATTGGATCTAAGAGTGGGAAAATTCATTTGCACATCTTACATTTCACATGTTAATGGTTTGATTCTTTTGATTTTGAGCAGGATGGTCCATTGTTTCAGTCACTGTCAGTATCATTATCATTATTTTTCCATTTTAACAATGAACTCATTTTTAACCACTGATTTTTAATGGCCCAATCAATTTAATGGTGCATTCCCAAATAGAGTGCTGAAAATTTTAAAGCGCCATTTAATGAAAACTTCTTCAGTGCACAATTACTAATACCCTTATTGTTAATGAACTGTTGAAGGTTGGTTTGTACAAAGACGTGGCCCGTATAGCGCAGCCTTGTGCTGTGAGTGTGGTTCTAATGGCCAGAGCACAGGCTCTGGGGGTTGGTACACTCCTGTACTACCCAGGATGGAAAAATGACTCATTCCTCCCACCTCCTTTCTCTATATGAACTACTGTAAGTCCTTCGTTCCTATGCTTTGTTTGAGCTTTACTGACATGCAGGTAAACATGAATATAAACAGGGATCGTATTTGATTAGGATAGTTCCCATGACAAAAGGAAATGCCTCCCTCCAAATCCACAAGAACAAGACAGGAAACCCAATAGGAAAAAAATGTTTAAAAAATATGAACAGTCAATCCAAAGAAGTGAAGTTTGAATGGCCGACAAGCATGAGAACTGATTTATAAACAATTTATTGTTTCACTCTGAAACAATAAATTGAATCACTGATTCAGTTTACTTAACTGTTTAACAGGCCAATTAACTGAATTAAAATAATTAAATTAAGTATTAATTAATTAAAATAATTAAAATAATTATGAGATACCACTTATCCATGATATCAGCAAAATTAAAAAGTCAAACAATACCAATATCTGAAGCATAATAGGCAAATATTTATTGACTGAGGGTAAGAAAGAAGACCAGGTACAGCCAGCCTGAAAAACAATCTAGCTCTATTTAAGTATGTTTATAACCTGTGATCCAGAAATCCCACTCAGATACACACCCAAGAAGAGTTCACACCGAGGTCCATGAAGGAATATGCCTGAGGATTTTTGGGGGGTGGTGGGGTAACAAATGTTTTCTTTATAGCAGGGGTTTTGTGATTAATGAAGCATACATAATTAGGGGAATGGATAAGCAAAATATGGTGTCAGCTCATTATGGAACACACAGAAGCAATAAACACAATGAACTAGAGGTTGATATAGTAAATCTTGGAAAGCTTAATGTTGGTTACAAAAGCAAGAATGAGATCAGTTGCATACGCAAATACTATGTATTTTTCCAAGATACATACCAAACATCAGGATGCTTGCCCATAGGGAGAAAGGATATGGGATGAGTAAGTGAATGTATGAAAGATCTTGAAATGGAAATTTTGTGATGGATTGGAAGTGGAGTAAAAAAAAGTGGGGGGGGGAGGGATTAAAAATAAATACCAACATCCTGGTAATACAGAAATTCAGCCTACATGATGCTGATAGAAAAGGACAATAACAGAGAGGGACATTATAAGAGAAAGGGAGTGAAAACTAAGAGTTCAGGTGGTTTTTTTTTTTAATGATTTATTTATTTATTTGAGAGAGAGAGAGCACAAGCAGGAAGGGAAATGGCGGAAGGAGAGAAACTCGAGCAGACTCCACGCTGAGAATTGAGCCCGAAACAGGGTTGGATCTCTCAACCTTGACAGCATGACCCAAGCCAAAACCAGGAGTCAGATGCTTAACTGACTGCACCACCCAGTCACCCCAAGAGTTCAGTTTTAATTGAGGGACCAAGGGTCATCCAAGTAGAAATGTGGAGTTGAAATTGGATAAATGGGTCAGGACCTCAGAAGAGGAGCCTGGTCTAGTTTATAACTTCATTAGCAAGCTAACCTGCTATAATGTAATGAAACTCCAAATATAGATGTTTAATCAAATGAAATTTTAATGTGGTATGTCTCTGCTCCATGAGGTAATTCAGGGACCCAGGCTTTTCCATATATTCCCTCCACCATCCTCAGAGTGTGTCCTCACTGGGATTGACAAGGTTAGTTTATTGCTCTTTCTGTATCCCAGCCCATGGGAAGGAGGGCAGAGGGGAGGTCCAAGGCAAGTGACTTGTTGTTAAGTTGGACTTAACCAGAAATTGCCCACATCACTTCTGCTCACAACCCATTGACTCAAATTTGGCCACTACAAGGAAGGCAGAAAATGTTGCCTCTACCTTAGAAGCCCAGAGTCTGGCTACAACTGAATTAATATGGAAGAAAGGGGAACAGATAGGGGATGCAGCTAGTGGTTTCCCCCAGCCAGCAATTACAGTCATTAGTTCAGGTGGAACTAAAGCCAAGGGAACAAGTAAGATAATATAAGATGATGGTGTAGATAACTAAGGAAACAGGGAGACCAAGCCTAAGGCACTTCTAATTTAATGATGAATTCTATTAGAGGAACCCAAAAAGTAGCCTGAAAACCAATGGAGATTAGCAGAGCAGTGTATCACAGAAACTAAAAAAAAAATAACCCAGAGAACAACCCCCAACTAGCGAAACACAAGAGATTATGAATAAATATCCCATTTTTCTCCCCCTGCCCAGGGACAGTCTCTCAAGGACCCCTGTGGACTGAACTCCAACTTGCTCATGGAGGAGACCTGCTCATTAACTCACACTGGATCTCCTTCCTTTCCTTCCCTGTTTCACTTCCCTAAATCAATAATGCTTCCTGGGACCTGCTTTGGGGGGTACCCAAAACTCAGTCAAGGCCTCAAAATGCATTCAGCGAATGTTATAATGACACTGCTTTTAGGACTCCACACTTGTTCAGAGAAGGCGAGGCCTGGAGCCCTCCCTCAGGGCCCAGCCGCAGACTGAAGAATTTATAACAAGCTTGTAGTCCTGTATCTCTGGACCACATCATCCACACTCCCGCCAGCTCTGGCTATGACAGATCAGATGGCTCCCTAAATTTAATGCCCCACTGAGCTATGACAGCAACAATCGAAGAAAGGGCAGGGGGTGGGTAGGAAACCCCAGCAGACACTCCACTCCTAAGAAAATAAATAAAATCTCAGACTCTGATGGCAAGGTCGGGAGATGTTTTGTTTTCACACATTTGCTCTGCACCTTCACAGGCTGGATTCATGAATCCTCAGTCTTTATCTTGACGCTCTATTAAATATGAATTAAACTGAGTGGTAGTGATCATGTCTAGCAGGAGGCTCAGCCTTCATGTGGACAGAACAATTGGCGATGCTGGGCAGTGTGGCCCACGGGACAGGAAGGTAGCTCTCCAGGGACTGTACAGACAGTGCTTTTGATCCTGGGTGCAAATTCTACTCAACAATTTCTTGCATCAGTTGCTCCCCCATGGAAAGTAGGGCCCCATAGGGAACCTGGCCTTGCACTCTACCCAACATTTAAAGGAAGCCCTATGTGTTGGAGCTGCCTTCCTGCGGACAAACAACTCTGAGAGAAGAGATTGCTTTGAGGTTGAACTTTAGATTTCAAATATTGCCTCAATCTAGACTTAAGAGTTTGGTTTCACATTTTAAGTTTGCATCTGTGCTCTAGAAAGACAAAGCCAGGCAGACAGAATGAGGAAAGGCTAAAGAAAGGGCCTCCATCTTACTCCCCTTTTATGTCAAGTAAATTTATAGTGATCCTTGACCTTTCTTGGGTCAAGTACTCCTGAGACATTGATGAACACTCTCGAGCTTGCCTCCAGGAACATATACATACACCCAAACACAGGAAATGCTGCCTACCCTTCCTCAGGCCCTCAGATGAAGGACCTCTGCTAAATAAGGAGCAGGAAGAAGATAGAAAATAGGAAAGAACAGCAAGAAGAACAAAAAGGGGGGAAATCAGGAGATCTGCTTGAATGGTACTTTATAGATTAAAATCACCTTTACAAGATGTGGTGTATATATATACAATGGAATACTATGCAGCCATCAAAAGAAATGAAATCTTGCCACTTGCAATGACATGGATGGAACTAGAGGGTATTATGCTGAGCGAAATAAATCAATCAGAGAAAGACAATTATCATATGATCTCCCTGATATGAGGAATTTGAGAAGCAAGGCGGGGGGTTGTGAGGGTAGGGAAGGGAAAAAAATGAAACAAGATGGGATCAGGAGGGAGACAAACCATAAGAGACTCTTCATCTCACAAAACAAACTGAGGGTTGCTGGGGGCTGGGGCAGTAGGGAGAGGGTGGTTGGGTTATGGACATTGGGGAGGGTATGTGCTATGGTAAGTGCTGTGAAATGTGTAAGCCTGATGATTTACAGACATGTACCCCTGGGACAAATAATACATTATATGTTAATAATAAATAATAAATAAATAAAATCACCTTTACATATGTTAGTTCATGAACGGCACAGAATAACCCTGTGGGCTAAGTCATTCTGCACAGGAAGGTATATGAGGGACTCCCAACCCCAACATGGGGGTCAAATGGCTCCAAGGCATCTTGGAAGAAGTGCCTCCATGGTGAGATCCCTGAAAGATGAGTAGGAATCCATCAGCCAGGATGGGAAGAAGAGGTTCAAGGCCAAGAGGAAAGCAAAGTCTGCTGGTGAGAAAAAGTGTGGCTGTGTATGGTAGGTAATCCTCCATTTAAGACTTGTTTGCCCACATCTCTCCTGTACTCATACCCTCCAAAGGCTTTCCCTCTCACTCTGAGTAAAATTCCAAGCCTTACAATGACCTACAAAGTTCTGCATCATCTGCTCCCCTCCCCGCAACACCCATTGCCTCTTGGATTTTACCTTCTGTTTACTTACACCAAGGCAACCACACTGACCTTTCTGTTGTATCCCAAACACATTAACCTCACTAAATGCTCAGGACCATTGCACTTCCCATGATCTCAGCCTGGAAATCTCCTCCCCCAGCTCTCTGCAGGATTGTCTCCCTCACCTCTGCCTTGCCTTTACTCAGGTATTGCTTCTCAGTGAGGTCTTCCCTGACAACCCCTTTCCAGATTGCAACTCCACAAAAATACTCCCCGTCCCTCCCCTCAGCTTCATTTTCCTCCTTCGCATTTACCAGTATCTGACATTTATTTTATTTAACTTGTATATTCTCTGTCTTGCCCCACTGGAGTATATGGGGAGGACAGATGTCTCTGTCTCTTTTGTTCACTAGGACTAGAAAGTCACCTGGAACATAGTAAATGCTCAACAAATAGTTGTTCTAGAAATGAATAAATATAGAAATCCTTAGCAGGGATGTAGTCTGGAAAACCCAAATTTTCCATGGTAAGAACTAGAGAAAAAAAATTCTGAGTTCCCAAAAGTTATGAGCCCTGAAATAGAGGGAGAAAATCTGTGGCATAGGTTGGAAGAAAATAACTTTCCCCTGCCCAAATGGAGAGAATTCATAGCTAGTGGTAGGAGAAGGAGAGGGGTCGAAATCAAAGCTCAGCTGCTACCTGACCCCTGATTGAAATTCTAAGAATGTTGGGGGTGGAGGCAGATGATGAATTCCTCAGATAGGAAGAGGGCACTCGAGGGTCAGGTGGGACTGACCTTTGGCCTTCCAGATATAACCCAGGGTGGCTGAAAGAGTCCTGGAGAAGATCCAAGTACTCCAAGAGAGGCAATGGTAATTCAGGCTCCAGGAGACCTAGCCCTTGAAGTGGGGCCTGGGCTGAGGAATGGGTATACACCTGGAACTCCTGGAGCTGGGGCAGTGTGCAGAAGGGCTGAGAGGGCCAGTGCACTGGCGAGGTCTGTGTGGACACATGAACAACATGTGGACCAGTCAGCCAATAGCCACAGCAAGACCACGGACATGAACCACAGACAAGGTTCATGCCAACAGAGTAGCAAGGCTGTGAATCTCCCTTGACACCTAGAAACTTAAATCCCCCGAGAAAGAGGGGAGAAGGAATGAGAGAGAACCCTAAGTTGCCTAGTAGTCCCCAAAACACTGAGTAGTGACCAGTCCAATTCGTAGAGGCAGGAAGTGAAATGGGAGTTGCCAGGTACTGGGGGAAAGGAGAGTTATTTGATGAGTATGGAGTTTCTGTTTGGGATGATGAAAAAGTTCTAGAGATGGTTAATATTGATGGTTGCACAACCACGTGAACAATTTAATGCCACTGAACTGTATACTTAAAACTAGCTAAAATGGGGGGTGCCTGGGTGGCTCAGTTGGGTAAGCATTTGCCTTTGGCTGAGGTCATGATCTCAGGTTTTGGGATCAAGTCCCACGTCGGGCTCCAGCCCCACATCAGGCTCCCTGCTCAGTGGGGAATCTGCTTCTCCCTCTGCCCCCTCACTCCCATTCATGCTCTCTCTCTCTCAAATAAACAAATAAATCTTTTTTAAAAAAACTGGTTAAAATGATACACCTTATTTTTTTAAGATTTTTATTTCTTTATTTGAGAGAAAGTGACAGCATGAGCAGGGCAGAGGGAAAAGAAAAGCAGACTCCCTGGTGAACAGGGAGACCCACCCTGGGCTCAATCTCAGGACCCTGAGATCATTACCTGAGCCAAAGGCAAACGCTTAACCCACTGAGCTCCCCATGTGCCCCTAAAATGGTACATTTTATGTTATGCATATTTTATCGCAATAAAAAAATCATTTTTTAAAAAAAACAGCATTAATTAAGTTACCTTGAATTGGCAAGAATTACTTTTTTCTACTTCTGAGCAGAAAAGAAGACATGTAATAATTTTAGTTTAGTTATAGAAAAATTAAGTTTCATTTCTTTCACAGCTGAGCTCAGCAATTATGTAAATGATTGCTGCTGCCCCACCCCCACCCCCTACACACATGTATTTTTGTGAAACTGGGGTGTATAGTGGCACGGGAGAGGCTAGAAGAGGGACAAGGGAGACCAAACTGCAGAGATATCAGTGGCCAGATGATGAAGTCCTCATAAGTTATGTTAAGGAGTTTGGGGGCATGAGGGAGCCATGGAAGGGCTTTAAAATAACCAAGTGATGTGGTCAGCTTTATATTCTCAAAAGATCATTTGGCTGCAACGTGAAGAATGGGATGCTAGAAAGGGTGGAAAGTAAAAATGAGGGTACACAGGACAGATGGAAAGCAATTCCAAGCAAGTAATGAACTAAGGTTGTGACCATGGGCTTGGAAAGGTGGGGGTGGGGGTGTGGAACTATTTGGGCATCAGTGACTGGGGTATCAGGGTAGGAGAACAAAAGAAGCTTCCAGGTTGAGACTCGGGCCCTGCTTGGTCAAATGAGGGGGGAACGGTCACTGGGATAAGCAAAAGAGAGGAAGAAAAGCAAATTTGGTTGGGGACCAGAGTGTTGCTTTGTGCCTACTGGCGATCAGAAGCTTATAAAATTAATTGGGAAAATACTTATGAAAGAGTCAGCCCTTCCAACTGTCAGACCATGACCAGTAGGTCTGGACACACCTTTAGAGAACATGGAGACCAATACTTGCATGTCCCCTGAGCAAAGCCTTGAAAGGGGAGCATATTTCCATCTATAGGTGATGAGGTTGCAGAGGAGCGCTACACGCTTATCTCAGGAATTAAAAAAACAGAGGCTTGGGGCCTAGTACATGATAGGTACTTCATAAATACTTGTTTAATATTCAGTGTCTTCCCCAGTCAGTCTCCTGTCCATTATCCACCTGGCGAAGATGTTCATATTGAAAGAGTAACACTATCACAGTTTTCTCAGCTCGTTACTGAAGCCCCCCCACCAGGTACCCAGAACCCATCCTCACCCCATGATTTGCTCTACTGGCTGGTCCATCCCAGAAGCACATTAATGCACACAACTGGAGACAATGATGGGATTGTCTGACTGGACATTTCAGGTGGACATGTAGAAGCCTGTAAGGTTCTGCCTCCCATCCCATTTTAAGAGGACACACTGGCTCAGATCTGTTAGAAAGCCTCCTCTCATGTATTAATTATGCCCCCACTAATTACACAGAAGGGTTCAGGCAGCATTATGGGAAGGGATGGGCACTGAGCAGCCCAGGAGAAAGATAACAAGCTTGGCTTTTGCTTTGCACTTGCGTCCACTCTGAATTCACGAAAAGATTTTGACAGTTCTTTCCTTCATTCTCTACATAAAAGGTGTGGGATTTTTGTGGCCCCTCATCTGGTGGGCCTACAGAGCTACATGGGTAATGGCGCTGGACGTGAAGGGGAATAGAGGGGAGCACCCATGTTCCCTGACTCCAGGACCCCATCAACTGTAGGACGACACACCCCGTATTTAATAACAGGCTTCAGAAAGAGCCAGGGGGAGGGACACTCCCACACTCAAGGTCCACCTCCCATTGCAGGAGCACTGCAATGGAAAATAAAAGTGAGTATCTGCACAATGGGGAAATGTGGTGTCTATTTTGCAGGTGCAAGAGGAAGAGTAAGGCTGGAGGGTTTGGGTCCAGGATGAAGACCTATTCTGCCTGCCTATCCCCTTGTACCTCAAGAAAATCCATCAGGCCCAAGCTCCAGGGAAGCCAACCCACTCCCCTGGGATGCCACAGCCCATGGGATCAGTGTCTAAAGCCTTCCCAGGAATGGTCAGAGACCTCTGACTGTCAAGGAAAGGGTTTCGGGTCACCAGTCTATGAAAAGTGAATACCCAGAGCCATCCAAGGACAACCCACCCTGCACCTCCCCTTGAGGCTTGGCAAACTGCAGCCACCTCTCCCGACTCCTGCCTGCTACCCTGGACCAAATACCCCTGAGGGAGGAGGAATCTGTTAAAAATATATATATATGTGTGTGGCCCCAAAATATGTGGTATTTTTTTACAAGGTTGTGCTAGTGAAGAGCTCATTTATCCTGAGGGGAAAGATGGGCCAACTGAGTGCCTTCAGGCTATTAGAAACAGTCTAATGGAATCTTTTAATATGTTGAATATTTTTAATAATCGAAATAATGCACGTTCATTGCAGAGAAATGAAAACTAAGAACCGTTCCACAAAATTGCACACCCATACCCACAAGAGCACACGCACAAGAATGTTCTTTGCAACATTGTTAGAGATAGTAAATAAATAGAAAGTACTAAAGTGTTCAACGAGGTGGAAAGGGTTGAGTAAATTAAAGCTCAACCTTGCAGGATGAAAGGCACAGCACAGGGAAAGTAGTCAATGGTATTGTAATCGGGCTGTATGGTGACAGATGGGAACTGCACTTGTGGTGAGCAGAGCATAAGGTAGAGAGATGTGGAACCACTATGTTGTACACCTGAAACTAATGTAACATTGTGTGCCATCCATGCCTTAATAAAAGAAAAAACGACAGCCTTGCAGCATGGAAAGAGGTTAATGATAGAGTCAAGTGAAAGAGGAAGGCAGAGAACAGTATCCATGGTAGGACTCCATGGATGGAAGAATTTCTTTCAAATTTGTTAGGCATTGGGGTGCCTGGGTGGCTCAGTGGGTTAAGCCTCTGCCCTCAGCTCAGGTCATGATCTCAGGGTCCTGGGATCAAGCCCCACATCGGACTCTCTGCTCGGCAGGGAGCCTGCTTCTTCCTCTCTCTCTGCCTGCCTCTCTGCCTGCTTGTGATCTCTGTCTGTCAAATAAATAAATAAAAATCTTTAAGAAAAAAAATAAATAAATAATAAAAAATAAAATTTGTTAGGCATTTACAGAGAAGAGGGTCTGGAAAGATACCCACCCATGGATACGGGTTACTTTCAAGGGGATAGGAAAGGGTGAGAGGGGCAAAAGTCTTGTTTTGGCTTAGATACAGCTGAATTCTTTGGAAGTTTGGAAGTACTGCTTTGTGTGTGTGTGTGTGTGTGTGTGTGTGTGTTTAATTTTTTAAATTTATTTTCAGCGTAACAGTATTCATCGTTTTTGCACCACACCCAGTGCTCCATGCAATCTGTGCCCTCTCCAATACCCACCACCTGGTTCCCCCAACCTCCCACCCCCCCGCCCCTTCAAAACCCTCAGATTGTTTTTCAGAGTCCAGAGTCTCTCATGGTTCACCTCTCCTTCCAATTTCCCTCAACTCCCTTCTCCTCTCTAACTCCTCTTGTCCTCCATGCTATTTGTTATGCTCCACAAATAAGTGAAACCATATGAAAATTGACTCTCTCTGCTTGACTTATTTCACTCAGCATAATCTCTTCCAGTCCTGTCCATGTTGCTACAAAAGTTGGGTATTCATCCTTTCTGATGGAGGCGTAATACTCCATAGTGTATATGGACCACATCTTCCTTATCCATTCGTCCATTGAAGGGCATCTTGGTTCTTTCCACAGTTTGGCGACCGTGGCCATTGCTGCTATAAACATTAGGGGTACAGATGGCCCTTCTTTTCACTACATCTGTATCTTTGGGATAAATACCCAGTAGTGCAATTGCAGGGTCATAGGGTAGCTCTATTTTTAATTTCTTGAGGAATCTCCACACTGTTCTCCAAAGTGGCTGCACCAACTTGCGTTCCCACCAACAGTGTAAGAGGGTTCCCCTTTCTCCACATCCTCTCCAACACATGTTGTTTCCTGTCTTGCTGATTTTGGCCATTCTAACTGGTGTAAGGTGGTATCTCAATGTGGTTTTAATTTGAATCTCCCTGATGGCTAGTGATGATGAACACTTTTTCATGTGTCTGATAGCCATTTGTATGTCTTCATTGAAGAAGTGTCTGTTCATATCTTCTGCCCATTTTTTGATATGATTGTCTGTTTTGTGTGTGTTGAGTTTGAGGAGTTCTTTATAGATCCTGGATATCAACCTTTTGTCTGTACTGTCATTTGCAAATATCTTCTCCCATTCCGTGGGTTGCCTCTTTGTTTTGTTGACTGTTTCCTTTGCTGAGCAGAAGCTTTTGATTTTGATGAAGTCCCAAAAGTTCATTTTGGCTTTTGTTTCCTTTGCCTTTGGAGACATATCTTGAAAGAAGTTGCCGTGGCTGATATCGAAGAGGTTACTGCCTATATTCTCCTCTAGGATTCTGAAGGATTCCTGTCTCATGTTGAGGTCTTTTATCCATTTTGAGTTTATCTTTGTGTACAGTGTAAGAGAATGGTCAAGTTTAATTCTTCTACATATAGCTGTCCAGTTTTCCCAGCACCATTTATTGAAGAGACTGTCTTTTTTCCACTGTATATTTTTTCCTGTTTTGTCAAAGATTATTTGACCATAGAGTTGAGGGTCCATATCTGGGCTCTCTACTCTGTTCCACTGGTCTACGTGTCTGTATTTATGCCAGTACCATGCTGTCTTGGTGATCACAGCTTTGTAGTAAAGCTTGAAATCAGGTAACGTGATGCCCCCAGTTTTATTTTTGTTTTTCAACATTTCCTTAGCGATTCGGGGTCTCTTCTGATTCCATACAAATTTTTGGATTATTTGCTCCAGCTTTTTGAAAAATACCGGTGGAATTTTGATCAGAATGGAAGTACTGCTTTTTGAACTTAGAAGAGAGAGATGAGAAAATCCACATTACCAGTAAAGAAATAAAAACCCTGCAAAGCCCTGGAGATAACCCTGCTGGTGTGCGTCTGCTCTTCAAGGTTTCATTGCACTAATAAGACTGTACTCCTAGCTAAAATGTGTCTCTAAATAATAAATTGTGCACATCTTTCCAAGTCAACAAGCAAACAGTACAGTTTTAAAGACCACCTCATCTTCCATTGCATGGATGTGCTGTATTTACTTAAACAGTTCCCCTAGGATTCCTGGGTGGTGCAGTCAGTTAAGTGTCCAACTCTCGGTTTCAGCTCAGGTTGCTATCTCAAGGTCGTGAGACAGAGCCCTGCCTCGGGCTCCCCACTGTATGCTGAATCTGCTTAAAATTCTCTTTCCACTGTCTCTCCTCCACTACCCAGTCCTGCATACTCTATCTCTCTAAAAAGAAATAAATAAATGTTTTTTAAAAATCCCCTATGGGTAGACATTTAGATTATTTCTCCTTTTCTTTGATTCTTTTTCAAACAAAAGCAGTGCAGTTATGAACATCCTTATTGCTAGATTGTTGCTTGTAATCACAGTTATTTCCTTAGAACCAAGTCCTAGAAGTAAAGTTGCTGGGTGAGGGGGCATGTATATTTTAAGACTCTTAATACGTGCTGTCAAAGTGCCCTGCAGAAAGGTTGCAAGGTCTCTAATCCCTTATCCACAAAACTCTGAAAACTGAGAATGCTTTCACAAGTTGAATATCTAAACTCATTTGGTGTCAGACCCTGACCTGAATGGACACAAGGCTATTGACAGTCTTTATTTACCCCACTAAGTATGAATGTTTGTACATTTCAGGCAGATACATAAATGTGTGTATTGCCCTGGTTCCTGCAGGGAGGGCTAAATAATATACAGTTTATACACCATATAGTTTTTTAAAAATCTGAAAAATTCTAAATTCCAATGTACTTCTGGCCCCATGGATTTCAGGTTAAGGACTGCGGACCAGTATTAATTCATGCTTCCCCCCAGGAGAGTATGAGGGTGCCATTTTCATTAAGTTGTTTTCATCTTTGCTAATCTCATTTTCAAAAATCCCAAGTGAGACGGGTGCTTGGGGAGTCTGCTTCTCCCTCTGACCCTCCCAGTTCTCATATTTCTCTCTCTCTTTCTCTCTCTGTCTCTCGCTCAAATAAGTAGAATCTTTTAAATAAATAAATAAGTAAATGCCCTAAGTGAGGTGAGGCGCTTTGCCAGAGTTATCTGGCCATTAGAAGGCCTTCTGGCATAGCCTGTCAGTGGCTGTCGGAGCACCTCAGCCCCTGCTCCCCTTGGTGAGGCCCAGGGCCTCGGGGTCCTGCCTCTTCCATGCTGCAGATCATATCTTCACATCCCCTTCAGAGACCACTGGCCCAAAATCTCATATCAGCTCTTCCTCCACCATCAGTTGGAATTTCTCACCCTCTGCTTCCTCATCTCTGGTTCCCAGTTCCAGCAGGTGGGACACCATTCTCTTCTAACCCACCCAATTACCCGAAGAAGGGAAGGACAACTGATCCTGCAGCAGACACTGATCCTGCAACAGACATGGTAACCTGTTACTTCAGGAAATCCTCTTGTTTCCAGGAAGCCTGGGACTCTGATACGGGCTGCTGGGTCCGTGTAAATTCTGTGAAGCCTCATACCGAACGCAACTCACACCTCTGCCACTGAGGCCAGCCCAACCCCGCCAGAACCATCCTCACATAGGAATATTTTTTCCACCATTGTCATTTACATCAGTCAAAATGAAATGAAATTATAGATAGGTCATTCAGGCAGACCGATCCTAGCAGCCTGGCCCCAGCGCATGCACCCCTGGTATCACTTGGGGTCAAAAAGGCTGTAAGAAACCCAGACCCACTGACTCAAGGGAGCACCTTGGGAAAGGTACCAGGGGCAAGGTATGCCAGCAGGAACATGACACTCCTATGTCTGGGACTAGGGACCATGATAGCGGCCTCAGGGATCTGCAAGTTGATGGCTATGCCTGTCTCACAGATGTGCCTTTGGTTTTTATGTTTCTTTGTTTTGGGGCATATATTTTTGATTTTTTGGGCATATATTTTTTATTAACATATAATGTATTATTTGTTTCAGGAGTACAGGTCTGTGTTTCACCAGTCTTACACAATTCACAGCACTCACCATAGCACATACCCTCCCCAATGTCCATCACCCAGCCACAAAATCCCTTCCACCCACTCCCCTCCAGCAACTCTCAGTTTGTTTCCTGAGTTTGAAAGTCTCTTATGGTTTGTCTCCCTCTCTGGTTTTATCTTGTTTCATTTTTCCCTCCCTTCCCCTATGATCCTGCCTTGTTTCTCAAATTTCTCATATTGGTGAGATCATATGATACTTGTCTTTCTCTGATTGACTTATTTTGCTTAGCATAATACCCTCTAGTTTCATCCATGTCATTGCAAATAGCAAGATTTGGGGGTTTTTTATGGCTTTATAATATTCCATTGGGTATATATACCACATCTTCTTTATCCATCCAACAGATGTGCCTTTGAAGCAGAGGGTCAGCCCCGACTGATGCATGCAGGTTCCTCCCTTCAGCCTGGGTCCTGAGCATGTCATAGAATCATGTAGAGGCTGGGCAAAGGCATGAGGAACACACTGGAGGGGCTGCAGTCAAGTAAGGGCTTGAGGAGGGGACATTGAAGCCCAACGACCCTGAGATGCCTCAGAAAGAGTTGCAGCCAGCATAGACTGTAAGAACCAAGAAAAGGGTCCGGACGCAAAACCTTCAAGAGGACATATGAGACAATACATGTCCTCCAGAGAAACAGTGTATCAGTAACAGTGCCTAAATGTCCAGGACCACTTGAGAAGGCTTAAAGAAGGGCACCAATGGGATATATAAATATTTCTAAACACGGTATATTCCAAAGGTTCTTAATCTAGGATACTAACTGGGTTCATACATTGGTTCTAGCACTCTGTAAGTTATTTAAATTTTCTGTGCCTAATTTTTTCATCTGTAGAGTGGGGATTGTCATAAGGGTTAAAAGAGATCGTATCTGTAAAGCACAACAAATAATACCTGGTACATGGTAAGCACCCAATACATGTAAACTAGGATTGTCACTGTTTTATTATGATTTTGAGTGGTTATTAATATTATATAAGAAGAGGAAAAGGTCTTTGTCATGAGCCTGGAAGGTTTGTTATGGAAAGTAGTAGAGAAAAAAGAAACAATGAACAAAGAAGCTGTCATTATCAAGACTCTGGTTCTGATTGGCAGACGACAGAGAATCCTGAATTTCTTCCAGTTAATAAGATGAATGTAAGAAGACAAAGGAAGAAGTTGAAGCCCAAGACAATAGAAAAGGAACACGAGCACCTGAGAGGACTTCATGGAAACTCATAGAACTCTGGTGGCTGGGTAGGAAGGCCTGAGACTGCAGGTGTCATCCCTGCACTTCTGGGGACAGGCAGGGAAAGGGGCAATGCTGGGGGCACAGGACAAACCACTAAGGGGAGGGCGGAAAGCATATGCAGAATGAGTAGTATCTGAAAGAGAATTCCTCTAGAACTGCAAAAGTTAAAGGCACTTGGAGAAAGTCAGAAAACAGAAAGAGATTTAAAGAAGGGCTTCACCATCTTGCACCAAAATTGTCTCCAGTGGCTGAAGTCTGTCTCCAAGAGAAACATGGAAGCCGAGGTAAAATGGATTCAGTGCTCACAATATTAGTGGAATGTCACAAGTCTCCATTCATTGTGGCTCTCCTGGCCAAGCCAGAGCTCCACCCAGAATTTGGTTTTGGAAGGTGGAGCCTGTGGCAGAAGCTTCCCCCACCCCCTACACACACACACACACACACACACACACACACACACACAAAACCAAGATGGAGAGGTGGTTAGGCTGGAACAGAGGGGAGGGAGCTCAGGGAAGAGAGAGGTGGTAGTGGGAGGGATGCAGGGACTGTCAAAGGAACAAAGACCCCCTTGATCAGTTTCGGGTGTTCACACTCCACTCTAGGCGGTAGAGCTGGGCTCTACGTGGACATCCTGGCTGTGCATCCACATTCCATGAAAGCCAGCCACAGAGGCAGAGACAGGCTGTTTGTGTCCCGCTTACCATTTCGAAAAGTTGCACGACTTGACTTGTTGCTTGACAAATGTCAGGTATGCCTACCCCTGGTAAATTAGGTAAGAAACCTAACACCACAAAAAGGAGGAGACTCTGATTCTGAAAAAGTAGCTTCAGCCGACTAATTTTAGGGAAAGAAAGACTTTTCTGGAGTCAAGGGCATATCGTCAAGGAGTTGTGACGGATTATTTGAGGATAATAAGATCCCCTTCAGAATTTCCAAGATAGAATTCTAAAATAAAGTGGCAAGAGGGAAAGAAATACAAAACAATACTGTTTATTTTGTATTTATAGATGTATATACATAACAAAATTCATATGTAGATATGTACATATATATTTATATGCATGTGTTTCATGTGTATATATATCTACATATATATATGTAAATACCAAATACACACATATGCAAATACCAAAACGTGAATATTTGCTGACCATTAAGCTAATTTGATTTATCACTATATACGTGAAAACAATATATAAAAAAAAAAAAGAGGGAGCAAATATGTCAAAAATGTCAATGAGATTCTGCCTGGTAGGATTGCAGATGATCATTTTCATTTTTGTATTTTTCTCTATTTTTCAAAAGTCCAAGGTTTTTGGTTTGGGTTTGGTTTCTTAGAGAAGATGGTAGATCTCCATGCCCTGTGTCCCAGGGAACTCCTTGAGCCTCATAGAAATGTGCCCAGCTTGTCCTTAGCAGCCTCATGAGAATCATATATGAAAGGATACAGCAGTCAGGCCCCAAAAAAGTCCAGGTAGGCCTTTCTCCCACCCTGATTGCTCACAAAACAAAAACCAATTTTTCCATGGTAACCTACAGCCTCCCCCGTTAGACACAAAGGCTGCTGGCAACTTTTAAATAGCAGCTTCATGTCCTACTCCTCTTCATATCTACAACTTGAGGGGGGAAAAACCAAAAAACAGTCCAGAAAAAGCATTCCAAATTGTTATGACTGACATGCCATTTCCAACTGACTATGGTTATCTGGGTTGTGAGAGCAAAGATGAGTATTATCTTCTTTCTCTATACTGTTGTTATAATATGAATTTTTTAAAATAATGACATATGTAAGTTACAGAGTCACTACCCCCCCCCCAAAATGGTCTTATTTTAAGGAAAAGGAAAAGGAAAACCTCATTGCCTCTCCATGCCTTCAGGAGAAAATTCAGTTTCTTTATGTAGCTCAAAAAGCCCCACACAATCTTGTCCGTAACTGTTCGGTGATGTTTGAAGCATCTGGTTTAACTCTATTTGATTGTTGGTTTTCTTCATCAAAAATAGTCAGTTATTGGCGACTTTATGTGGTTGAACCTACCCAAGGCCTTCATCCTCAACTGTTTGCTGCTCCCTGGGCCTGCGAGCTCCAACACCTTCTCAACACCCCATCTTTCCCCTACCTACCCCACCTCACTTCCTCTCTCTTATTCACTTCTACCCTTTTTTCAAGACCCTCTGTCATTCCTTGGATACAGAATTAGGGCCCCTTCTAGGGGCTCCCCAAACTACCCCATCCTTATTCACTCATTCATTTACTCAACAAATCATTATTAAGTACCAGCGGTATACATATGCACACACATAGGTTAATATCGAAGAGTGAATATTTGCTGACCATTAATCCAATTTGATTTATCACTCTATACATATACATGTTTGGGAGCACAATATATAAAGAAATATATATTTATATATTAAAATATATTATATCTAAAATATAACAAAATAAAATATATTTATTATATTTATATAATAAAATATACATATTATATTTATTATATTATATGTATATTTTATTATATAAATATATCACCACCTAGCCAAAATCTAAACAGTACGGACACAGTAATGAAAAAGGTGAAGTCAGCTACCCCTATTCATACTATATGGTAATTTGCCCTGGCACCTACTTCTAATCTCCACTAAAGTGTGACCCCTCCTAGGTCACACTCCATGTCCAGTGCCCCCTTACACATCCACAGCTCCACACACCTGTCATAATATTCCCATGCTTGCGGAATGAAAAATAAATGAATGCCTTAATTTCATCAAAGTATATATGACTTACTTTGTTTCTCCTCTGTTCCAGTTTTTTTAAAGGTTATTGCTCACAATTTATCTTCTGACCAAAGGAAATAGTTGATTCAAGAAACCCTCTTTTGTTCTGGATTTCCTGGCCAGGTCAAGCAAGCCCTGTTTGCTCTGACCACCTCTGGAGTGCTTGCTGGGTGAGGTCAGGGAAGGGAAGGAGAACACCACCCGCCTGTTGTCCGAATGGCAGGAAGCCAACTACCAGCTCCTGCTGTGCGGAGAGGGGGCGGGGAAGGGCCCAGGAGAGTGAACAGCCTGGACAAACCCCAACCTGAGGAGAAATGTGTATGGAACCCCAAAGCCAGGGTCAGGCCCTGCCCAGCAGACGCAGCCCATATGTATTCAGGTCACAGGATTCGAGGGCACCCCGGGACAAATAGGGGAACTGAGACACCAAGCAGTCAGCACTTGCCAAGATCACAGAGCCAGGCAGCAGCAAAGCTGAGATACAGACTGTAGCTTGCCACTCTGGAGTCCTTGCATTTTCCTAGTGAGGTAGAGCTGGGCCCAGGGAGGCGGGGAGCCTCTCTAAAACTCCTAGCTCCTGGCTTCCACTCAACTGTAATGACTTGGAGTGATTAATCCACCCACAATTGTTTCCTGAGCACCTATTATGTTCCAACACCTGTCTAGGTGGGAAGTAGTTGGGGAGGCAAAGTCCCACCACTGAAAATCCCCACAATGAGAGTGATCTGACTTGTGATGACCATAAAGTTGTGTGACTCACCTGGGAGAATCCAAGTCTGAGGCTTGAGGAAGCCTCTGAAGGGGGAGGTGGCCTCTTCAGCCTGCCCCTCCCAGAAGTATAGGCTCTGCTCCCTGAGTCCCACCTCCACCAGGTGGAAACTTCTATTTGTCCAAAGCATGTTGGGAATCCTGGGAGCCAAGATGACACACAGAGGGTAACTGGAATCTACAGTGGGCCAGGCCCTTTGCCAGGAATATTCTACATCCTTTGATCCTCAAAACGATTCTCTGCAAATAAAGGGACAGAGGCCTCAAAGAAAGGATGGAGAGGACTGAATTCTGGAGTGTTTGCTGCAAAGTCCCCAGCACTGTATTGCTTCCTCCAAGGCACTTGAGTGTTTGTCCATATTGACAGCACGGATTTGGCAGAACTTTTCTATCGTCTCAAACAGTTCTATTGAATGACACTGAACAGAACCACGAGAGCTCATAACATCACTTTCTAGTACCCTGCATCTTACTCTTTGCCAAAGTGACCACTGAGCAGGGGACATTGTAGGTGCTCAGCAGATATCTAATGAATGAATGAGGAAGGTGTGGCCTGAAGACCAAGAAGGAAGTGACCACAGAAGTGAAACTGGGACTGATTTATCTGAGAAATATTCGTTGCCGGGTGACAGCTTGCACAGACCAAAAGTTCTTTCTCCATCACCCAGCCCTACCCATGAAAATGCAGAAATGAATAGTGACATAAATTATTGGAGCAATAAAATGTTCATTACATCTTCAAATGATTCATGTCTGAAGGTGTGCACTCACAATAAAGCATTTCAACCAAACCAAAGAATGGCTAACTCTGATGGGGGCAAGAGTGCCTTTTTAAATTGAAATTGTTAGTCCTCTTCAGGCCAGAGCTAGAGAGCTAGGATCCTGGAGTTTCTGTAACCCAGTTCCTTTATGGTGCTGATGGGGACTCTGAGGCCTAGACAAGCAACTGGCCCATGGTCACACTAGGTCACGGCTAGGTTGAGGCAGAGCTGTTCTCCCCATTTGCCACTTGGAATTCAGGCCAGAATGAGACAGATGCTCCTTGCCAGAGTAGATGGACCAAGAAGCTGGGAGCTGAGGTGTCCAGAGAACAAATATTGAAATCCAGATAATGAAGAAACCAGGGGCAAAATAAAACTGTAGATTTGGAACAACCCCAGGACAGCAAGGTTGACCAGATGCACATTAAGAAGGAGAAGAAACGGGGTGCTTGAGTGGCTCAGTTGGTTAAACATCTGCCTTTGGCTCAGGTCATGATCTCAGGGTCCTGGGATAGAGCCCCACATCAGGCTCCCTGATCAGCAGAGTCTGCTTCTCCCTCTGCCTCTGCCCCTCATTCCCCTCATACTCTCTCTCTCTCTCTCTCACTTTTTCTCTCTCAAATAAATAAATAAAATCTTAAGGAAAAAAAAGAAGGGGAAGAAAATTAGGAAATATCCAAGTCTAGCAGCATCAAAAGTTGGTGAGGATGATGGAAATGGGCACTCTTGTGCCCTGCTGGTGGGACTGCATACTGGTACAACCCTTCAGAGGACAAGCTAACATTGTCTAGTAGAATTTAAAACATCCATCCCTATGACTCAGCAATCCCAATACTTCTCTAGAGAAACAGCTACACGAGCGGACGCAGAGACATATACAAGACTGTTCATGGCAGCATTGCCTACAATCATGAGAAATTAGAAACACCTTAAGTGTCTAACCGTGGGGATAGATACATAAAATGCAATCTATCCACATTATGGAATACTACTATCAATCAAATAAAGCATAGAAGATCCATCCAGGGCCACCACATCACATACCATATCTGTGTTTGAATTAGAGAAAGATAGCACCCTCTGGGTAAACCAGATAGAGAAAAGCAGCCCTCCCTTTGGGCTAAGCAGGCAGAGATGGGCTGAGTTTCAGCCTCCTTCACACCCTCTCAGCTCTGTGACCAGAGAAGTGGCTTCTGAGTTCAGCCTTACTAACCTAGAGGACGGTGTCAAATGGAAAAATAAGTTGTAGTAAAGTATATAAAATATTACAACTTTAATATATTTAAGCATACATTCTTTATATTTTTTTGTGCAGACATGCATACATTAACATGTATGTTAATGAATAGAAAAAGGACAAATGGGGTATATATCTTCCTATAATAGCCATTACCTCTTTGGGGTGGGGAGCACTATTGGTCAAAGTAGCATTCAATCTTACCCAAAGGGTTGATTTAATTTTTCAAAAGGAGAATTCACTTCTCTATAATTTATATAATTAATTTCTAAATTAAAAACTGCAAAATGGAAGTTGGGCCTTTGGGGCAGAAGGAGAGATCTGTGTCATCCTAGGTGACACACACCACCGTCACTGTCACTGCCACCAAATTTAAAGGCACCCTGTTCATGAGCTGAAAACCCACACAAGTCCATTCAGGACTTCTATTCCTCTGGGGTAGAAAGTGACAGAGATCTCAGAGATGGGATGAAAGAACTTTTTTTAAATGACAGAGCAATAAACCTAGTGAGACTCTCTCCTAAAGATGCCTGCAGACAACCTTGGTGACTTCAACCCCAAGAAAGCAAGCTTTGTCCCCAGGCTGGATAACAACAAGAGAAATGGGATGTAGTGGGTGGAGGGGCCTCTCCTCTCCCCACCCTCCCCCAAAGGCAGCATTCCCCCTTACATGCAGGGAGCCCTTGCATGCTCCAATGGAAAGTGGTGAGAAAGTCAGCACACCAACTTGAGCAAGATCAAAGGAGCCATCCAATGACTTTTGGGGGCTTTATCACAGTGAAAAGAAGGTGAGGGAAGTTGACTGGACTTGAAATTGTTTTTTAATGGTTTGATTTCACGGTGTTCTTGTTACTTAAGTACCATTCATCTTCCTCCAGATCTCTAGCGGGAGCTTCATATGACTTGGCAGCTCAATTTCCTCTCAGCCTACTGGATGAGACAAAGGTCCACCAGTCACTTACCTAGGGAAGGCATGCTGGGATCCATGAGAACCTACACCACCAGGTCTGGGCATCCCTCTCTTTGCAAGATTTACAGCCATCATGGGAATGGATTTATATCTCAAATGCTTGCTACTCTTGTCATCCCCACTCAGAAGCAACCCTTCTAATGACTGTCTCTGCTTTGGGTACCATTTAATGATCTCTCAGAACAATTGGCCACTCCGACAAGGAGATTTGACTGAAATGAAAATGATGCCTGATGTGAACATGCAATTACAAAAGAACAAATAGTCCCACATCTATGTCCCCCTTTTCCTGTACTTATCTTCCTTCCCTTTGCCTAAATCACCCACTCATCAAACCCACCCACTAGTGAGTATCTGCCTTAAGGCCATGATGTGTTACCAGGTGGCATTTCTACATTGGTCACTCTCTGCCCAGAGAGCACTTTCTCAAGACCCACTCTACACAAGAGAGACTTGGCTCTCACATCAGGGGTATCATTTCTTTTCCAGTGACAGAAAGAAGGAAAAATCTGGAATGAAAGGGCAGCAAACAGAATGATGAAAATCTGAAAGTCTAAGTCAGCATCTAAAAGCTGTGGCTGAAGAAGGAGATATTGCTGGCTCCAAGCTGAGGTTCCATGTGCTTGTCAGCACAGTCTTGCTGCTATTCAATCTGATGTATAGACACATTTCCCAGTCAAGTTGCCAACGAGCCACAGTTGCAGCTCTTGCTCTGGTCTCTCTATCTCCCAGACTTGCAGGGTGCAGTCCAGCCCCCTTTGTCCATGTCCTTACTCCTTCTGGGACCATGAAAGCCTTTGGTGGTTCTTCCAGAAGTAGTCTTGGGGCAAGAATTCAAAGGAAATTGTTTGGGAAGTGACCTCAGGAAACACTGAAGGGAAGTAGGGAACTGAGGTGGGGAAGAAAAGAAAGTCAATAAAGAATGTATTATCAAACATATTACCATGGATGAGAGAGACCCAGCCCCCTCAGAGACTTCAGGCAAACAGCATAAAGGACACCTCTAAGTTGTTCCACTGAAGGGGCAACAACCTTGGGACCTCTCTCTTCCAATGTCCACCCACCATAGGCTGAGGGCTGCTTCTGGGTGCTAACTTGTCAACACTTCACAACCTGCCTAACACACTTCCAGGAGAAAGCCTTGGGCCCAGAGCTGTATGGGCATGCAGTGGCATACATCTGGTCCCATGTAGTAGAGAGTGAGTTCAGGGATATGGGTACTGCATCCACAGACATTGCTACTACTCTTAATCCTCATTTTGCCTGGCAAACTCTTATTTATCTTTCAAGATCCAGGTGAAATGTGATCTCCTTTGAGATATCACCTCCTTCCTCACTGTCTCTCCACAGAGAAGAAATGAATAGCTTTCTCTTCCAAGTTCTAGTAGCACTTTACACATATTTTAATTAAAACAGCAAACACATCTTCTTCTATTTTGTTGATCTATTCTTCTTCCCAAACGAATTGCACAATACTAATGAAAGAGTCAAGTTTGAACCAGCCAGACATCTTAGCTCATTCACACATTTATAATTTGTATTAACTGAGTGTCTACTCTGTGGCAAACACTGTTCCAGGTACTGGGGACATAGAAGTAAGAAAAAAAAAAAAACACTAGGTCCCTACTTTCTTAATTTTAATAGTCACGCACACGCATGTGTGTGTGTGTGTGTGCCCACGCATGTGTGTCAAAATACGGCAGATAAAAACAAGCAAACGTATGTCAGTGGTGATAAATAAAATGAAAAAAAGATAGAGCCAGGTATGGAATAGAAACTAAATGTGTTGAGGGTAGTTTCTATATGGGATGTTCAGGGAAGGCCTACTCTGATAAAATAGCATTTGAATGTGGATGTTGCATAAAGTAAGGGGGAGATCCATAAGGATCTTTGAGGGAAAAGTAATCTGGGCAAAAGAAAAAATCAAATGTGCAAAGGTTCTACAGTAAAAGCATGCTATCTGCATCCAGAGAACAGCAGGAAACACATAATGCAGGCCCAACTCTTGCTTGATTTCATGGAGCATGACTGTAAGATCCACCTGAAATCCCTTCTTAGTTGGCCAAGGTGCCCTCATCCTGTGCACATCTCTAGGGCCACATTTACCATAGGGTACTGCAATTATTTGCAAAGTCATCAAGGGTAACAATGGTATCTTTTGATCACTTTTGTGTCCCTGGTGCCACTCAGTACCCAATCTGCTGTCTGCATTCAATACATTCCTTAAATGAAAATCACCATTACCCTCCATTCAAACTTGGGAAAATAGAGATCAAGTCACAGAAAGGATTCATTCAAAGGGCATACTTGCTTGCAAATTAAGATGCATATGGATATTGGGGACTAGCGTCAGATTTTTCTTCTACATTTTAATTTCTTATTTCTTCAACATTTACTCTGTTTAGGTTCATCAGCAAAATTTCCTCTACCCATCCTGAGCATGGGTAGAGAATTCTTTTTTTTTTTCAGCTTAATTGGGAAATAATTACATATGTAACTGTGTAAGTTTAAGATATATAGCATGATGGCTTGATTCTTTTTTTTTTTCAGCTTAATTGAGAAATAATTACATATGTAACTGTGTAAGTTTAAGATATATAGCATGATGGCTTGATTTAAATATGTCATGAAATGATTACAGCAATAAGTTGAGTTAACATCCATCATCTCAAATAGATAGAGTATTTGGAATTATTAATGTGAGTGGCCATTCTTTGGTGAAACTAGACCCTCTTTTGGGAGTTAGAAATAGCTTGTACAACTTGTCCCTCAGGAGTATTGGATTGATGCAAATGGTTGAAGATATTTTACAGGATGACCAGAGTGAATTTTGGTTCCTAAAATACAATGAGGTATTACAACCTTCGTGAATGAACATAGCCTTCAGTCCTCTAGAAAAGACCAATATTCTCGGTCTCATCCTAGAGCAGAGACAGCAGTGGCTCAGGTGTTCACTGAGATATGGGCTGGAGTGATTGATTATTAAAGTACTAACAGATGACAACATGCTCCAGAAAAATGTGCCCTGAGCCTTCGCATTAGTAAGGACATTTGGGATCACAAGGACAGCTGTGTGTCTTCTGTCTAGCACTCTTTCCTTTGGGTAGTTGTACATTTCCTATTTCAAACATACAGTTGGAGATAGGTGGACTAGGTTACAGGGTCAGTGACCCCCATGAGGGAGGTACTATTAATATTCCCATTTATGAATGAATAACCCAAGGTTCAGCAAGATGAAGTTTGTGCCCAAATTCACCTGGCTAAAAAATAATAGGGCCAGGGGTCAGATCCAGTTCTTTGTGATTCCAAAGTCCTTGCCCTTCATTGGAAATGACAGGGAACAGAACAGCAGCAGAATAGGGGTGTTACAGACAGGCACTGGAAGCTGCCATTGAGGCCACATGGCTCCCGTAAGCTCAGGCAAGAGAAGACGTAAAGGAACCAAGCATTTCCATAAGGTGGAACCAGCTTTAAGAACCAACTAAATAAGCTTTAAGGAACCCAAATGGATTTTTCAAGAATTAGAATTTCTCATAAAGAATCTAGCCTGGGAGCATCGTGAGTTGTGTAAGACTGATGAATCACAGACCTGTACCCCTGAAATAAATAATACATTATATGTTAATACAAAATCCAAAAATCTCAAAAAAAATCTAGCCTGGGGAGCCAAGGTGTCAGCTATAAAAGTAATAGAGCAGGACAGTCTGCAGTCAGGTCAGAAATTTTTGGAGATACCTGAGAAAGCACTCTCCTTTCCCAGGAAAACAGGAGCCAGAGCAGACCAAGATCAAGTCTATGGAGATTTGCTTTGTATCTAGGAGGCCACTGGGGACAAACTAGAGGGTCCCATTTGAAGAAAATATTTACGTGCCAATTCTAATAGGCTCACCCTAGAAGTACTGCCAATTTAGAGTCACCTTTGACCTATCACTTGAATATCCTGGCAGGGTATTGAGTATCCTGGCAGGGTATTTCCAAGCCCATCAGCAATGAACCTGGTATCAATATCTTATCTCAAGAGGAAGGGACCTATATGAGTCAGGATTCACTTGGTTCACTGTGACAGAAACTCATTTCAAATTAGCTGAAGCAAAAGAGGCAAAAATTACTATTTATTACAACCACAGCACAGGAAGGCAAGGCCACCTGGAACAAGGGACTCAATGGCAGTCCATTCTCCCTCCTCATCTCCTTCCTCTGCCCTCTGTTAGGAGGTTACAGTTCCTTTCATGAAATGAAATCATGGCTTCCTAGAACTCTAGAATATGCATCAACTTCATCATCCAAGAAGAAATTATTTCCCCATCCCAAGACTGATCACTGGATTGCCAGGAGCTGAAGCACTATAATTGGCCCCATCAGGTCAAGGGTGTGGGTTCCCAGGAATGGCAGCCTTTACTAAAACCACATGCAGCTTTAGGTATCAGTTGGAGGAAGAACAATTCCCTGAAGAGAATGAGGGTATAGCAAGGACAAGGCTTCAAACAACTGCTGGAACCTGAGCAGCTACACCAGTAATATCTACAACCACCCAGGTATTTCCCCCTCACCATTCCAATTCCCATCCCTTTGGTGAGAAGAAACCTGCTAAACCCATCCATTTTGAAAAGTAAATCTCTGATGTCATATTTGTTATAGAGAATAGGAACAGAAACAAGATTAATACTTAGTATTAATACTTAGTGCTTACCAGACTCATGATGCATCTCTAATCTACACAGCAAGGTCAATAGTAGTGTCCCATCTTGCAGATGAGGAAAATGAGTTTGAAAGAAAAAGTGATTACAAGCATCTTTTCATATTGGTAGTAGTTTTCCAGGTGAGGCTATATCTTCCAACCTATGGAATATCTCTCCAAGAACACTGGCCCAAAGGGGATGAACATCTTATTCAGTGTTTTGCAAGCTTTTCTTCCTACCCACCTACAGATATCTTTGTAGACATCCATAGCCTGTCTGAAATCCAAACCCATCAGGAAAAATGACCTGAGCCATTGAGTGATGGATTCTTCCTTTGAGTCTTTTGGTCTAGTGGTGAGAAGACCCTTTACAAATGATTGTAAATAACATGTTCTGACTGGGCCTCCTTGTCGACATAGAATTGACAACTGATAGCCTTATTGCTAATGATCCCCATACTCTAAAAAGATGGCACCTCCTTCATGGCTTATTAAGAAGCAGTAGCAGTGCCCATTCTATAATCAATTACCATCCCTGCCCCTGGGTGGTACTTATAAAGAGAACACTGGAGAAAGGAAAGGAAGTGGATATCAGTGGAGAGTTCTGTGTGGCTTTTTGGTGATCTCAGTGTTCCTGGCAAGACTAAACCCCATACCTCCCCACTAATGATGGGAAGATAGGAGGAATTTCTCCTCTTCACACCAGTGGGCAGAAAGGATCAGGAAAATCCACTCATGAATATTTGGGATATGTACAAGAAGGGAAGGTTTCATCTCCTCCCTGTCTCTCTCAAGTGCTGGCAATAGGCAGAAAGGAATGTGTTTGGGGAGTTCTTGGGGAATTTGTAAGTGTCTCCTGAAGGTAAAGGGCACATCCTCATCTTACCCAGAGAAAAGACCCATAAGGGTGCCCAGAAAGAAAGGGAGAGGGCACCTCCACCTCAACAGAAGAAACTCAAAGATAGACGGGGAGGCCAGAAGTATGGGACTGCCCAGGTGTCCCCCAGCCAAGAGAGGAGACAGCCCCTCTGAACGGGTGTTGGAACCTAAACTACCTGTGGGGAGACATGGTCAACTCTGAAGAGTCTTTAACAATAGAAAGAGATGGAACAAAACTGAGCACTGCCCCAGGAAAACCCCACATTGTATATAAAGGTATGCCCATATCTGAAAAGACCTCAAACTGCAGACAGAACCAGATTGAACCAGAGAGAAATCAAGACCACCTCACCACATAAGGGTCACATAAGTTGACTGGCTCTTCCCATCCCTCCCCGACTGTCTCAGTGTAGACAAGCTAGAAGCAACAGGGAGGGGGAATAAGGGAAAAGAAGACCATGCTTTTCCTCCATATAAGTCTTCCAAGCCACAAGTCTAGACAGCAGTGGCAGAAGAGAAATCATGGCACTGGATAGAAGATTGGTGTTTTTAATGGGACCTGGCTGTGTTTAATCATTGGAGGTGGCCAGAAAGTTAAGGAATCTGCCAAGATAAATTGAAGATCAAAAGAGCAGAAATTACAGAGCACAGCAATGAGTAGGAAAAAAAATCTTGTGTTTATATCTCTACCATACTGAGTGTTCTCAATGAACCACTTACATTTGGAGTCTCTTAATTGATCTAGTTTCCCTAATCCTGTTGAGCCATTCAGAGCTCATTTTTATGTGTACTTTTAGGGGTGAGAAACAAGACTAGAGTTCTCTCTTTCTCTCTTCTTTGCTTATATCTGCTTGGCTTGTTTTTTCCTAGCAGACAGCTCTCTCTGGGTGGCTGGGAACAAGGCCATCATTCTCTGACTTCAGCTCCTTCTTGATCCATAACCCCAGGGACAGGGCTCTTCTCCAACACCAACTGAAAAATCTGAGAAGGACCCTGATTGGCCTTACTTGGGTCATATGACCCCCCAGGAAGAGATCAGAGTCTTGTGACTGCCTGCCCCCATCCATCATGTTTGAAGGCTGGGGATGTGCAATTCCCCAGACCAAGGAAAGCGAGTGTTGGAACAGACAAAATACTACTGATGACCCACGTGACAGCAACATGCATCTTAAGGAAGCCGGGCTTTCATTCTTTCTGACATCTTGGAATTCTTGTCTCTCTACATACTTCTAAAAGATAGTTTAAATCATGAGGGGTTTTTAAAAACTCTTTTTAACAAGGATGCCTGTGTAGTTCAGTCAATTAAGTATCTGGCTCAGGTCATGATCTCAGGGTTGTGAGATCAAGCCATATGTCAGGCTCTGTGCTGGGCATGGAGCCTGCTTAGGAATCTCTCTCTCCCTCTCTCTCTGACCCTCTCCCCCAACCACTGCTCTCATACATGTGCTCTCTCTCAAAAAAACAACAACAACAATAAAAACCACTAAAAAACAAAAACCAAAACCCTCTTTTTAACAGAATCAAGTGATTATAAAAAAGAATAAAAATGAGTGACAGCAGTTTCCATATTTTAGGTTCCTTCTTCCCTAAAAGTTATAAAGGTCCATTAGTGGAAAAAAGAAGAAAGAAAAAAGAAAAAGAAAATGCTCTTTGGCCATCAATTTCTTTCCTTGGACAACAACCAGGGCCCCTGGAAAAAACTAATTTTCCTTTCAGTGGAATTTAGTCTACTTTTTGGTATTTGGGAAAGTTAATTGAAAGTATTATCCAAATATCTAAGTAAGACATTAAAAAAGAATCAAATGCTCTTCAGTCCACCCCCACCCCCAGAGACACAGTTCAAGGTACCAAAGATTAACTCCTAGAATTTCAGGAAGGTGTTAGAGATACACAGAATAGCATATTGCTAAATATTCCTTTTGCTTTTCTGCAGGACTAATCACAAAAGCTATGTCTTCTCTGGCTAACCACCTGCCTAAGGCTAAGTGGAACAGATCATGCCCACTTCTGTGTCCCTACCATTGTTCTGAAGTCTACTAATCCTACCAGAAAGGATATAATGCTGGAGGTAATGGTGGCCATGTTTGTTTATCTGTCTCCCTCTTCCAGGCTGTAGATTTCTTAGGGATAAGGTTCATGTCTGATTCACCTCTGTGTTCTCAATGTACCTCTGAGAGTGTAGCACAAGTGGCAGTCTCTGGGATAGATGGCTGGCTGGATGGATGGATGGTTGGATGGATAAAGTCAAGAGTGTAAGTGGTCCATAAATATGAAAGCCCAAAGATTTGTTAGTGATCCAGGCCAAGCAGAGTCTCTATTTAGACCTGTACTGTCCAGTTCTGGTAGCCACTCTTTGTGGCTTTTTATATTTAAATGAATTTAAAGTAGACAAAATCAGAAATTCAATTCCTTAGTCATATTAGCCACACTTCAAGGGTTCGCTAGTAGCTAGTGATTACTGTTTGGATGGCACAGATTATAGAGCATTTCTATCATTGCAGTAAGTTCTACTGAGCAGCTTTATTTTATTTTATTTTATTTATTTATTTGACAGAGAGAGAGAGAGATCACAGGTGGGCAGAGAGGCAGGCGGGGGTGGGGGGAAGTAGGCTCCCTGCAAGCAGAGATCCCAGGACCAAGATCATGACCTGAGCTGAAGGTGGAGGCTTAACCCACTGAGCCACCCAGGCGCCCCTATTGGGCAGTTTAATAGAGACCAAAAGTATAAGCAGACTGACCCGAGAGCATGTTAGTAATCAAAGCAAAGCAAATAAGCAGCAGAAAAGACCAAATGCCAGAGGCCAAGGCCAGCGAGCAGAGATCAGAATTCCTACAGAAGCCTATAGAGGACAAATGAAGTAACAGTTTTGGAGATCACACTTTAGTTCCCGCTGGACTGCCTGCCTCTTGTGAGGCAGGATCTAAAGTCCAGCCAGTGGAAAGAGGCAAATAGGAATAACTGGCTGGTGTGGGGAGTGCAGCAGCTAAGAGCAAGCATACATTTGCCCTGCACTTTCCCTTTTCCAGGGGAACCCTCATACTTTGGGGCCCAAATTTGTCAGGGGAGAAGCAGAGATAAAGAAAAACAAAATCGGGGTGCCTGGATGGCTCAGTCGGTTGAGAGTCTGACTTTTGGTCTAGGCTCAGGTCCTGGTCTTGGGGTTGTGGGATCGGGCCCAATGTTGGGCTCCACAAGGGCCATGAAGCCTTCTTGAGATTCTCTCTCTCCTTCCTCTGCCCCTCTCCGCTGGCACTCTCTCTCTCTCTCTTTCACTCTCTCTCAAAATAAAAAGAAAGAAGGAAAGGAAGGCAGGCAGGCAGGCAGACAAAGTTGCTTAAGCTATTTTTTCTGGCGAGTCCTTAATCTTTATTTTTCCCTCTTTATGAAAACTCTGATCAGCATGAAGCCAAGAATAAATATCTGGAAGGAGTTGGACTGAACACCCCACCCAGAATACTCCTGTGTGTAGATGTCCCAGAGTTCAACCATTCTCCTGGGTGAGGCTTGGTGAGCTTGTCCTATTATCTTTGCTTACCCAATCCCCGACAGCATCTGGGCCAGAGATGGTATTCAGAAAAAGTAGTTGAATTAACTAATTAGTCCCCTTTTGTTGACATAAAGAAACAGTCTAGTTGCCCAGAAAAATGTTCATTCATTAAATACGGGCAAGAAGGGAAAAGATATATCATTTAAACCAATGGCTACTATAGAACAACATCAAAAGCTTGGTCCTCACATTGCTTTGAGCTCTGCCAATAACCAGCTATGCTCCTTGGGCCTCAGTTTCCTAACCTGTGAAATGGAGGGACTTCTTCTGATGTGCTCCATGGCCTTCCCAGCTTGGTGACAACCAGCCGTTCCTTTTTTGACCTAGAACACATGTGTTTACTTTTCCTAAAAGTGCACGAGAACTATTTCTGCTTGCTTTTTGGGTGGGGATAAAGGATTTTATTAAGGGACTTAATTAATCTCTCTTCCCCATCAAAGGTGAGTTTTGGAGCATCCCCAGTCTAGCTGGGGCCAGCTTAAGTGACCTGTAATTAAGTTGTAAATCTGTTTATGATTAAGCAAATGTCTGCAAGAGACCACAGGGTGGGGAGAAGTCTTTCCTAACCATGGGGAAACTGGAAGCCTGCCTTGGTGATGGACTTACGGAGGCAGAGGAGAGAAGAATGTGGAGCTCTGAGAATGGGCTAATGCAGGAGGTCACAGAATTGCAGGCAAGAAATCAACAACAACAACAACAAAAATGAGGCAGAGAATAACATGTAAAACTGTCTACATACCTTGTACTTCACACATTGATTTTATTTTTGCAAAACCCAAAAACAAAAACAAATGCTAGTGAGTTCAGTATCATTACACTCATTTTGCAGATGAGGAACCTGAGGTCAGGAGAGGTTTGCTTTGATTCATCCATATTGCTGATAGCCTACTGCATGCCAGCACAGAGCAGTGAACATGACAGACATTTTCTCAGCCTTCATGAAACTTAGAGTCCAGTGAGCTCTCAGATACTGAACAAATAATTACCCAAATAATTACGTACAGTTGACCCTTGAATAAGGATCAACTATTGGGCTAAAGGCACCAACCTAACCTTGGGCTAAAGGCACCAACCCTCCACACAGTGGAAAATCTACATCTAATTTTAACCCCCCCCCACCCCACCTCGGAGGTTACCATTGATAGGAAGCCTTACTGATAACATAAACAGTCGATTAACACAGATTTTGTGTGTTATATATAGTATATCCTCTATTCTTACAATGAAATAAGCTAGAGGAAAAAATATCAAAAAAATTATAAGAAACAGAAACTACATTCAAAGTACTACGCTGTATATGGACCCATGCAGTTCAAACCCATGTTATTCAAGAGTCAACAGTAATTATAATGATGGGACATTCTATAAAAGGAAAAGTCTAGGGTGTTCACTAGGGTGCAGGCTAACAGCAGGTACAACTATCTAACTGAATACGGGGATCAGAGAAGGGCTCTAAGGAAAAAAGTGGGGACCTGAAGTGTCTGGGAGAGGGGCCAGGTGAGGAGAGTGGGGGCAAGGGGAGAGTGTCTCAGCTGAGTGGCCTCAGAAAGCTCCCCCTAACCTCCCCGACCTGCGAGAACCTCAGAACAGCACTGCTCCTCCTTCCAGCCCTCAGCTAGTTTGCAATTACATACTTACTTTGGGGATTTTTAGACTGATGTCTGCCTTCTGTTGTAAGCACAGCTGGAGAGAGCTTTTGGTCGCCACAATATGCTGAACACCCAAACCAGGACCAGGACAGAGAAGATGCCCAATAACCATTCACTGAGTGAGTTCATGAAGAAGGCTGGCAAGTACAGGAAATTGGGTGATTAAAGAAAAGTGGGATATTGGTTGATAATAATAATAAAAACCTGACCTCTGGTTAGTGTAAAGGTCTTTAGCACATTACCTGACACCTGGTGTTTCGGCCATAAATGACAGTTATCACAGAATAACTATAAGGTAGCTGTCAGCAACCTAGAACAATCGGAACACCTGAAACTCACAAGCTATCACTACCAATCTTTGGAAACCTCCATACCACCTTCTCAGTTTTTGATCTGTATCATCTGGACAGTCATTTGGTGAATATTTTTCTTTAAATCAACCCAATGTATTCCTTTGATAAATTAAATGGGGTGAAAATGATCACTTTTTCTTTTAATAGAAGGGAACTGCAATAAACACAGTCAAATCAATTTTGACTAAATTCGGATATTAACGTCTGAGAAATGTTCTCGGTCTGAGGCCTGCTCTCCCTGTGTCAATGAAAAGAGAGGAAATAACTGAAGAAACCTCTATGTCCAGAACGAAACTGATCCCAGATAGAAGGAAGGAAGTACAGGAAGAAAAGTATCAAACCTAAAAAGGTAAATATAAAAAAACTTTGGGCTGTTTAAACAAGGGTAGTAATAATATAAGACATATATAGAAGTATCATATATAACAATGAGAGCAAAAAGGCGGGAGAGAGGTACACAGGTTTAAACTGTCCTAACGGTCTTGCATCATTGAGGATGCAGTAAAAGTACTAATTTAAGACAGACTACACTAAGTTAAAGATACATTTTGTAATTTCTAGAGTAACAACTGAAACAATGATACTATGAAACATAACAGAAAAGTTAATAGGAGAGAGAGAAATTGAAAAAAAAAAGAAAATAGCAAAGGCATGTTACTGAGATAGAAAAGAGGTTAGCACCAATCCGAGATTCAGATTTGTCTAAAAGAAACACAAGAAAGCAAGTTTATGCTTTAAACTCATTATTTTCTAAGACTGCATCTATGACCCACCTGAAATCCCCTGTGAGGTGGGTACCAGGGTTCAAAATCTGGCCCACCCAGTGGATGTGACAAGGAGGCTATCCCGTTACTAGGAATGATGTTTGGAGTCCTGTGTCCACACCCTCCTCACTTTTCTCAGGGACAAACATCAGAGCAGAATTGGGCTCTCCATACTGGTTATCAAAGACCAGACACCACTTCCAACCAGTGTCCCTCCTTCTGAACAACAATTTTCAAGTAAGGGTGATTTTCCCCACCAAAGAATATTTGTCAATGTCTAGAGACATTTTTGGTTGTCATAACTGGAGGGACCATAACTAACATCTGGAGGCCAGGGATGTTGCTGAATCCTGCAATTCACAGGACATCCCTGAACAACAAAGAATTATCAGGACCCAGAATGTCAATAACGCCGAGGTTGAGAAACACTGCTTTAGGGCACAGTTAATCACAGCACCAAACCGGAGCTTGAGTTGAAGCCAAGAGGAAAGGAGTTAGCAACATGGATTGTGCTTGTCCTGAATTCCAGACTGTAAGAAAAAAGTGTCAGCCCCACTCTCCCGGGCCTGAATCAGATCATCATTAGTGCTAAGGAGGCTCTTCTCAGAAACTTTGGTAACTGATTCTAGAACACAGAGAAAGCTTCAAGATCACATAGCCAAAGCCCTGGAAATTAGGTAAAGACCTTCCTAACATCAAACCGCAGGAGACAGCATTGTGTGATACAGTTAGAGATGCTGTTTTGCCATGATGCTCCCCCCAAGATCTACGATAAGTAAATAAATGACATCCCCCAATTACAGAGGACCGAATGGTCAAATCTGTCCTTCAGGCAGGTTCTCAGGAGACTGAGTCAGTTTACCGACCTTTGCTTACTTGGTTCTACAGGGCACAGCCTCGTGTGTTTCTTTCTTTCCTAGGCAGCTGTGTATCGCGCCTTCCAATACTCACCTGTGAACTGCCTGCCACCAGGCACAGCAGTCACTCTCGCCTCCTCCTTTGCCAGAGTGGTGGTTCCTGGAGCCAATGGGCTTCCTCCACAATAGTGCCAAGCCTCAGGGAATCTGCCCTCTTGCTTCCTGCTGACAGCCAGGGCTCTGCAGAGCTTCAGAGTCAAGAAAGCAAAGCTCCCCAGAGTCCCCGTGCTCCCTGGTAGGCATCCCCAGGGATTCAGGGCAGGTGGAGAATTCTCCTAGGGGCAGACTTTCCTCCCACTCGATGATGGCATGTGGGAGGTATGAGTTGACAGTGGGGCAGCCATGTGGAATGCCAGGGAACCAGAGGGGAGGGCTAACTCTCCTCTGAGACTGCTTGCCTCTCCAGCCTCTGTCCCTGCCTGGAATCTCCTTATTGCTTCTCCTCCTAGTTCTCCAGAAACAGCAGCCTCGGAAGGTATAGCCTATACCCTCAAGGACCCTTGGGGTAGGCACTGTATGGCTATGCTGAGATCATGCTGGCTGGTTACTTGGCTGGGGCTGGGTTGACACTGAAGCTGTTGCTGTGTTTGTGGTCAGTTTTCCCTCCTTGGGTGGCTCATCCACAGCTAGCTAACACCAGCTGGAGCTGGGGCAGACCGCACCTCACTCCAGGCCTGCACCTATGGGGAGGAACCACCACTGGAGCCTCCCACATTACTCTAATCTCAGCATGTCTGCAAGCTCATCTTCCCCCAAATCTGCCCTTCATCCTGCCTGGAGCAATGTGTTCAAGCCAGAAGCTTGAGAGTCACACTCCTCCCTGCCCCACCCCTGTACCCAATCACTCACCAAGCACAGCTAATTCTACCCTTTGCTCTCCCTCATATCCATTCTGTTCTCATTACCCTCTCTCCATTCCCATTGCCCTCTCTTTGTTTACATGGGTCATCTCTTACCTGAATGACTGGGGGTCCCCCAGCTGGTGTCCGTCACCTCCAACCTCCTACCTGACAGTATGGTCTTCTATGAACACTGGTGGGTATACAACAACTTCCCTTGTGATTTTTTTCAGAAATATAATTCTGACCGTACCACCCTCCTGCTTAAAATCCTTGGAAGTTATGCTCTAGTTTCCAGAAGACTCCAAATTCCTTTGTGTTAGGTAGAAGTCCTATTGGAATCTGGCCCCTTCTTTTCTCTTGAGCTCATCTCTGGTCAGTCAAACCCCAGAGAGTGATAATTAGACAAGTCAATCACAGAGAGGGCAAAACTTTCTGGTCTCATGGCTTGCCCATTTTCAAGGTCATCCGGTCAGAGGCAGCTATCCAATCCAGGGAGGCTAGAGTTGAAGGCTCCTGACTCAGACTCTACAGAGCAACAGCATCCACTGCTGGTCCCAAGCCCCTGATCATGCTCCTGCACCTTCAAGAGAGCCTCTCTCAGTAGTCCAGACATCTGTCAGGCCACAGCTGTCGCCCAGTCATATTCAAGGAACGGGTAAGGACTAACGCTCACTGAGCTTCTATTGTATGTTCCAGGTCCCACGCTGAGCCCATCACCTGTCTGCCTCATTAATCTTTGCAGCATTCCTATGAGACAGTACAATTATTATCCCCA
Organism: Lontra canadensis; assembly: GCF_010015895.1. Classification (NCBI taxonomy): domain Eukaryota; kingdom Metazoa; phylum Chordata; class Mammalia; order Carnivora; family Mustelidae; genus Lontra; species Lontra canadensis. The sequence goes on along the minus strand of NW_022631014.1, from coordinate 16,088,408 downwards.
TTTTGCAGATGACCAACTTGAGATCCAGAGGTTAAGTAGCTCTCCTAAGATCCCACAGATGGAAAGTGGCAGAGCTGGGGTTCATAGTCACAGGTAGGCCATACTGTTTCCTGGGTTCAAGAAGTCGGGGTTGCTTTAAAGTTCAGAATGGGTTGGGGCACCTGGGCAGGGAGCCTGCTTCGCTCTCTCCCTCTGCTGCTCCTTCTGCTTCTGCCCTCGTGCTTGCACTCTGTCTCTCAAATAAATAAATACAATCTAAAAAAAAAAAAAAATTCAGAATGGGGAGGGCACTCTACAGCACATTGTTTATTTTTGCGTGTGTCCTTCCAGCATGTGTTGCCATCTCTTCTGAAAAGATGGTTTGGCCACCTTTGAGAATGTATGCATCCTTTTACTAGAAAGGATTCAGAAGCACCTTGGCGATAAGTTGCAACTTCACCTACCAATCATGGAAGAACTTGTCTTGGCCAAATTTGGGGAGGAAAGGAGGAAGCTGTACTTGGTCACTCTGATCCCAGAGGCTGCAGGCAGAGATTTCAGTTCTGAAGGTGACCTTCCGCCCAGAAATGCCCAGAAATGAGTTTGATTATGAATTTAAAGCCACTGCAAGCCTCCACTAGGTACAGGAGGGAAGTGCTCTGGAGTCTCAGAGATGGTAGCTGAGTTATGTGGGTTCTGTATCTCCCTCCCAAAGTGGGGAAGCCCATGTCACCTCCCATGGATGAGAGGAGGTGAGACCACAGCCCAAAAGATACAATTCAGAGAGGGTGTCAGGCGGAGTTGTGTGAAAAGAGTTATATCAGTAGTGAAGATCTGCACTTGAGAGTAGAGATAAGACTTCCCACATATGACCAATGCCTTAAAAATTGAATCCTCAACCTGCCTTTCTCAACCTTGGAACTGTTCTTCATCTGTGCTGTTTTGGCTTCAAGGTCAGTGAAAACATACTACACAGGTGATTTAGGAACTGGCTCTGAGGACATGGCTGCTTCCTTGGAAGAGGTGACACAGAACTCGACATGGGTTATCCGCACTCCCTGTGCAGTACAGAAGAGTGATTTGGAGGTGAACTTGACCGGAAGGCAGTGTTCTCCTAACAGACCACCTAGAGCCTCTCCCAAAACAGCCAGAAAGCCCCGCCTTGAGGACCGTGGTGTCTACAGCAGCCCCTCCGCACATGTCCACTTTCTGTATTCCAGCCTCTCCTTTGAAATCAGTGCATTCCAGACGAAGATACTGAATGCATGAAAGCTGTTTTTAAATGCTGATTTCATGCCCCTCCCAAAGGCACTCTTTTTGTTCTTCTATTTAATTTTTACATCGGATTTATGATAACAAACACCAGGGCTGATTCATTAAAGGAAACTGATAATTACTAACTTTGTATATTTTATTTTGTTCACACCCAATTCTGAGAAATATTCCTTCTGAACAGGCTGGAAGCTGGCATAAAAATTATTAGCAATAAAGAGGTCTTTTTGCATAGAAATCGGTTTATTACCTGCCAGCTGCAGTAAGTGTGTGGGACTCGCTCTGTGGCAGCCAACAAACTCTAGCAGGCACCTTTCCATCTGCCTCCAGGTAAACAAACACCCTGTAACCCAAGGGCTGCGTTATGTTTTGCTTTGCAGAAACATACCCATCTTGCCCTGGTTATGATTCCAGGTGGGTAAAAAATAGTAAATTACTAGGGAGGTGGAGTAAAAAACTGAGCCCAGGGCAGCCCCTAAAAGGGCAAAAAAGGATAGGCTGTCCCAAGGATTGGTTGGGGGCGGCACCCTGGGGGTCCCCAGAATCACTGAAAACAGCAGAAAGTATGTGCATCGACCCTATTTCTGAAGCACTTCCAGTTGCCCAGCCCTCAGCAGAAGTCAGCTGTATATAAGTAAGCAGAAGGTACTGGAGACTTCCCAGCATCCTTCAATCTCTTTCTTATTTGGAGGGAAATTCCTGGTTTATGTCCCCATGCATCCTCACAATAAAAGCTGGGATTTCTCTTGCCACTAAGGTGCAGGCAGCAGGTTTGGGGTTCACTGGTCTGACATAGTCACATGAGACTCTGAGTGTGAAGCTACTACCCCAAATGATGAGGTGGTACACAGGGTCTATGCAGCTGAGGGGAGCAGCAGTCTTTGCTCCCAGGGACAGAGGTCCCAAGTAGCATTCAAGCACCAGAGTCGGGGAAGTGGACATGATATTTGTGCCCAGGGGTATATTTTGTTTGAGATAGAATCTGGTCATGGTTCTTTTTCAGTGGGCCTTCTGGTTTGTTCCTCTAGACCTCCCAGAGATTTTGTGAGTTATCTGATACTCTTGAACAAATTCTTCTCCTGCTTAAACTGGCTGGGATGAGTTTCTGATGTTTGCAACTGGGATCCCAGACAGTGCTCACAGCTCTATAAACAGCGAATGACAGAAGCCCAAGGGAAGTTTTCTGGGTCGCAAAACTGAAATAATCCAGGAGAATATAGTTTCAGGTATCATTAGATCTGGGCACCACGGCCAGCTACGTAATTTGCAGGGCTCAGCACAAAGTGAAAGTACAGGGACCTTTTTCAAAACCCATTAAGAATTTCAAGATGATGTGTAATAGCATTAAAACTAGCACAGGGTCCTTCTAAGCCCAGAGCCCCACGTGACTGCACAGATTACCTGACCTTAAAGCTGGCCCCGCGAGGGGCTCAAACAATGTCACCAAGCCCCCAGTGTCTTTCTTCTCTAGCTCTTGGTTCCACTGAGTCCCAACTGATTCCACGTCTGCACTTGCACTCCGACATTCTAGAGGGCAAGGCCTGTCTGGATTCATACAAACAGCCAACTGAGACTCTTAGACCAGCTGTATCCACAGCGTGCTTGGGCATGCTTACCACAAGCCCACCGATTAGCCTAGGTGTTGGCAGACTTAGGTCAGGCCCCCAAAGCAGCTTCTGGGACAAGAATTGGTGTGCAGGTGATTTGTACAGGACGTGCTGTCAGGGGAGACCTCTAAGGAACTTGGGAAGCCAGACAGGGAAGGAGAGGAAGCTAAACAGGAGTGGCATCCCAGGCAGAATGCCTCGGAGGATGGCCTCACCGGATCCCACGAAGAGCTCTGGGTTATTAGGGACATCTCACAGTTATCCAGGCCTGAGATGAGGAAGTTGGCGTTTTCAACTCTCCCCATCCGCACCCCTCAGTCATGGATTCAAGCCACTCCACGTGTGGGTGGGCACATAAACTGCCAGGTGCTGCTGGCTCTCTGTGCATATAGACAATCTATACCCCAAGAAACTAGGGACAATCTTCTAAAAAGAAATGCAATGCTACCTCCTGTAGATGAACACCAAAGTGTGGAACAAGGTGCCCCAAGTGGTACAGCCTTTCTAAGATGTGGGCAGAGCACATGCCTTGGTTCCATGACATCCTAGCAGACTGACTACCTGCAGCTGCTCTCATAAAATGCTGAAGGATGTGACCCTGAGGTTCCACTGAGCATATTCTTGTGTGATCTTTCCAGCCAATGAATCAGGAAGTAGTGGGTACTGGGCAAGTAGTGACTGGAAGATTCGATCTATTTCTGAGCTTTTATTTACCTAACATTTTTAAAAAAATTAATCTCAGGCTATCTGAGCATATGATGTAAAACTGATATTCCCGATTTTGAAATGAATTATTGCCTCACAATGTTGTAAGAACCGTATGAGCTGCTCAGTCTGTCACAGGAACAAACTTTGTACAAGGTCTGCTCATATCTTTTGACACCTGCACTTAGTCATGGGTGACTACATATTGCTCTTGAGAGATGCATATCATTTGCTTCATTAAGGATGGGCTCCTAGAAGAATAAGTTAATTATTAACAATAAGATATATGAATACATTTTTATTCATTTTGTTGAAGTATAATTCACATACCATACAATTCCCCGCTTCAGAGTTTACATCTCAGCCATTTTTAGTAGGGAAGACAAAGTAGTGCAATTTTAGGAGATTTTCACCACTCCAAAAAGAAACCCCATACCCATTAGCAGTCATTCCTGATCCCCAACCCCAAACTCCCCAAGCAAAAAAGTAGGTAGGGTTGATGGGCCAACCCTCTTGTTCTGGATCTCAGGAACCATCCAGAAAGCCCTATGGGAAAGAATACCTCTGGAAAGTCCCCTGTGATCTACAGGTGCTTGCTTGAGTCATGAGTTTAGAGTGCCTTTCTGATCCCCAAGCTCAGTGACTAAGAAATCAACAGAAAGAAAATAAAGGAGAGGCCATATCAACTCAATCGAGTCAAGCTAATGAATCTAGCCCAGTGTCACAGTCCAAGAGAAATGTGAGTGTTTGCCTACACAGCTATCCTGAGGGCAGCCGTAGCCTCTGGCACACGAAGGAGAGGTGTGGCTTCTTTCCTTCCTGAACACCAAGGTGATGTCAGGTCACTCCCTCCACAGGCCCCGCTTCTCCAGACTCAAGGTTGGAGAAAACAGAGCATTCCTTACCTAGGAAGCTGGCAATGCTGGTTGAACCAATTTATACACTTCTGTAAAAAGTCGCCTTTCATTTTAGGAGAAGGGAAAGGCGAGGGAACACTCAGCTAAGCATGTTAGAAAATCCTTTAAAAATAAGTTGAGAGCATTGCTAAGAGATTTCTGTCTGAACAAACATTTTTTTTTAATTCTTCTAACTGAGGCAAAGAGTTTAGAAAAAATCATCTACAAGACCCAAGGTCATTAAGTCAATTAAACATACACTTGTGTGCGTAGCTTTGCCATAGAAAAATCTTGGCTAGAGTGTGGTGTTACCGAGTTAGATACATTAAGTAAACACTCATTTGAAGACCTTTCCCACTGGATTGTAAGAATAAGGCAGTGAAAAGAATACATTTTCTGAACATCACATCGGCCCCATTAGGAGGGCTCTGTGATCACATTATTATGTGCTTTGTCTTCAAACAGAGACTTCCCTGTCTTTTTCACCCATAAGCAGGAAAAGTCCTCTCCATGCTCATTATCAGGCTCCCGGAGCCCGTTCTCTCTGATGTGCCTCCCTCCCTCACTTTGGAGCTCTACTTCCTTGAGATCTGTCATTGTCACCTTTATTATAATGGAGTCTTACAATCCCACAGCTAGTGACACTCAGAGGAGGAGTATTCTGATGAGGAGGGTGGGGGTGCCTGAGGGAGACGTTTGTGATGGAAGTTTCCGCAGAGGCTACACTGAAAACTCGCAGAGAGAATGGAGGACAGGTAGGAAGATGGGCATTTCACCACCCAGTTCCCCTCCCCTGGTCTCCTGCAAGAAAAGTCAGAAAGGCCCTGGAGAGTATCCATGAAAAGGGATCTTACATTATTCCAGTCACATTACTCTCTTCCCAGGTAAAGCAAGAGGGATTGTATATAGTTGAGTAAACAGGTGGAGATGATGCATTCTTTTTGCATCCTGTGTGGGCCAAAGGAGCGTAACACACCCATGGGATGAAGCAATGAAAGCTGGTTTCCTCTCCTCATGTTCAGTAGGGCCTCTGACTCAATGGTAGGACAGTTAATCAGACCAACAGAGCATGATGAGTCTTTCCTTCTAAGAAGAGACTGTGCCTCCGTGGGACATACTCAACTAAAAGAAAGTCGAAGATCAGTGTGTATGATTCACCCACACTTGGAGGGTAGAATTGGCTTGCACAATCAAAAAAAGAAGCACCAGAGGTGCAGGAACATTTTTAGAAGCATACCTAAGAAATGGCCAAACAGCAATAAATCCGAAAAAGTTTAATTTTTCCAGTTTGTCTGGTTTGGCCAAAACAACAAAATTTAATCAAGTTCATGTGCAGATGTGATTTGCCTGACTTGTTAAGCACTCTATGGATGAATACAGATCAGGCCTATTCACTGAATTTTTTTTTTTTTTTTTTGGTATTTTTCTCCCTAAGAGTGGACTATCAAGACAAAAAAACTGCAACGTGTTGAGCTGCAGAAGGATCCTGAAGATTTACAAAATTGTTAGTGGCCCTCTCAATCTTTTTTTTTCTTTCTTTTCTTTTCTTTTCTTTTCTTTTCTTTTTTTTTTTTTTGAGCTTGCAGTTAAAAACATGCTGCAACCTTAGGAGAGACTGGGTCCAATGCCATATGAAAATGGCACATGAGTTGTTCTGCAATTTTGAACAGAACAAAAGAAAAAATGCAGAGATGTGGGAAAGGAAAAAAAATACGTACTTTTAGATGAGATAAAATACGGGCTCAGTAAAGTGAAACATACAGGGAGGCTATTCCAGATAGAGAAATACTGCAGTGGGAAACTCTTCTGCTAATAAGGGTAGTAAAGACCAAGTTAAGAGGAAAGACAAGATACCCAGAGTCATCTGCAAGAGGAAAGAGGTTAGAGCAGTGAAATATGACACTTTGCTCAAAATAACCCAAGGGCAGTTTCAGAGCAGTGGGTGATCCTGGGAGAGATCATAGAGCAGAAAAAGCACAACAAAGGTAAAAGTTGATGAACATTTACTAGGATAAATTCCAAAGGGATTAAAGATATAATTAAATATTTTAAAAACTTACATGTTATCAGAAGACATGAATTTCTTCTTCTATATCTTAAGATGAAAGAAAGCATTTTACCATGACTCCAAATTCAGAAAAGACAAAAGAAAACATTGATTTGTCTACATAAAAATAAAAACTTCTGAACAGCAAGAAAAAGAAAGAAGAGGAGGCAGAAGAAAAGGTGGAGTGAGGAAAATAAAACAACATTTTACAAACCCCATAAGGACAAAGAACAAACTAGAATAAATATTCGTATCACAAAGAGCTAATCTCCCTGTCGATTTTATAGAAACTGAAGAGGCGGGCGCCTGGGTGGCTCAGTGGGTTAAGCCGCTGCCTTCGGCTCAGGTCATGATCTCAGGGTCCTGGGATCGAGTCCCGCATCGGGCTCTCTGCTCGGCGGGGAGCCTGCTTCCCTCTCTCTCTCTCTGCCTGCCTCCCTGTCTACTTGTGATCTCTGTCAAATAAATAAATAAAATCCCAAAAAAAAAAAAAGAAAAGAAAAGAAACTGAAGAGGCAATAGGCAAAAGATATGACCATCAGCACATAGAAGCAGAAATAAAAATAGTTCAGATATATGAAAATAATATTTGTAAGATAAATGCAAATTTAAATTACACTGAGATATTTCTAAAACTGCAAATGTTTGAGACCAGCTATTAGATTGGGTTTTCCCAAAAGCAGACCTTGAGACAAATAGTTTAGTGGAAGTAGTTTCTTTGGGAGGTGATCACTGGAATGGCCAGCAGGAAAGTGAGGAGAAGGGAAAGAAGTTGTGACTGGCTGTGTTATCAGACCAATTGCCAGGAAGGGCATCAAGAGCTAGACTTTTAAACTAGGAGACAGTGCAGAACACACATCCAATTTATCCCTTCCACAGGTGAGAAAGCAGGGAAGGTTATCTACCAATTGCTTGACCATTGCTTTTGGTGGCTACTTGTGGAGAATTAACTCTCAGGCATTTCTGCCCTTTCTTCCACATTCCCGCATGGACCAACCCAGCTTCCAGAAGCCAGAAAAAAGCCCTGGGGCAGAGCTGCAGCTACAATATAGAGATGACAGTCTAGAAGGGATGGGTGGGGCGAGGCATCCTCCTCCTCCTCCATCGACAAGGCTGCCGGCGAACAGGCACTCTCGTGTGTTGTTAGTGAGAATGGAAATTGTTACGACACCTATGGCAGTTGTGAGTGCCAGTGAGTTATTGGCAATCTGGCAGTTCCTAATAAGGACTCTTTTCTCATGGTGAAGATACCCTTTGACTCAGCAGTCCCACTTCTGGGAATTTGACAGTTAAGATTTGCTCACTTAGCAAGTGGGCACGTGGGCGAGATTATTCATGAAGCACTATTTGCAGTGACAAACTCTTGGAAACAACCTAATGTCCATCAGTGTGAAGGGGCCAGCTAAATGAAGCGACGTACGGTGGAGGGCCATGCAGCTATGAAAACAAACGAGGCACTACTCTGGGGTGTCGATGTGGTGAGATTTCCAAGATATGTTGTTAAGTGACGAAATGAAGGGAGAGAATTTTATACTATCTTTTCTGTAAGAAGGGTCGTGAAGGGTAAGCAACCCAAACTCATATTGACTTATATATGCATAGAGAAACTGGCAAGATACAGAAGAAATTAATAATGCAAAGGTGAGGGTTTTATGGGTATAAGTTGTGGATAGGGTGAAATATGTATAAAATTGTGAATACATTATTTAATTCAAAAACTAAACTTAACAAATGCCGATGAATGTGGATATGGGGGGATATGGAATTAGGCAGCACTTTTTCAGTCTGTGTTATATATTTCTGATTTGGTTCCCTCTGCCATCTTTAGGGGAATGGGAAGTCAGACCAGAAGTTTTAAATGCAGCACGGAGATATGGCAGCTTTTTTTTTTTTTTTTTTTTTTTGAGGGTGTGGAGTAGGTCAGCAGGCAGAGATGCAGATGTCCCAGAATTGGGCACAGTGAGGACATCAAAGGGACTAGATACTAAGATTGGAGGCAGATCCTTGAAGAGGACCCTAAGGTTGTGGAGTCCCACTATGCCCAAGAGAGTGATAGTCAGAGCATTCCAGCAGGAGAGCTGCCAACAAACCCACAAAAATGCCCATAACAGGGCCACCTTTCAACATTGGCCAGACCCAGAGAGCAGAAGCCAGTTTATGACAGTAACCAGTCTGCAAGGAAATGCCTCATCCCTCTTGGCCCTAACCCCAGAAGGGTGAACAACAGCAGCTAGGCAGTGAGGCAGATATGATGGGGAGAGGAAGGAGTCAACCCACTCTCTTCATAGTCCTAGCTGGGATAGGGAGGAGCATTTTTACCTTCAGTGGAAGATAAAATATAAACTGAGACCATGTTTTACAAGTTAATGACCATAGGACTTTGTCACCTGGAAAAGGCCAAAAAGGTCAGAGGCATTCATTTCATGTGGCTTCCAGAGGTAATGGCAGGTGGAGGAGGCTTAAGGGGGGAGGGGGTCGGGTTGGGTGGACAAAAATAAGGATGCCTGTAGGAATGCCCATCACAAGTCCAGCGAAATGATACTAGTGTAGGAGATGGATATTAAATGTGCTGTAGCTTCTTCCTCTCACTCGCTCCCGTTTCAAAGTCCCAAGCAGAAGCATCTTTCTGACTGAGCTGAGACCTCCTGCCCGGGTTCCAGCCACCATGTTGCTCACGATACTCTATGTGATGAATTGGGAAAACGGTTTAGAAGTTCGGTGAAACGGATATATGTGCCTTCTTATGGGAAGCTCTGCATTCACTTTTTTTTTTAACTGAAAATTGATTTTATTAAGGGATGATATGCCAAGCAATTAGGTTTTTTTTTTCCTACATTTTTTAAAAATTTTTTAAATTTATTTTCAGCGTAATAGTATTCATTGTTCTTGTACCACACCCAGTGCTCCATGCAATCCATGCCCTCTCCAATACCCACCACCTGGGTCCCCCAACCTCCCAACCCCTGCCCCTTCAAAACCCTCAGATTGTTTTTCAGAGTCCATAGTCTCTCATGGTTCACCTCCCCTTCCAATTTCCCTCAACTCCCTTCTCCTCTCTAATTCCCCTTGTCCTCCATGCTATTTGTTATGCTCCACAAATCAGTGAAACCATATAATTGACTCTCTCTGCTTGACTTATTTCACTCAGCATAATCTCTTCCAGTCCTGTCCATGTTGATACAAAATTTGGGTATTCATCCTTTCTGATGGAGGCATAATAGTGTATATGGACCACATCTTCCTTATCCATTCGTCTGTTGAAGGGTATCTTGGTTCTTTCCACAGTTTGGCGAACGTGGCCATTGCTGCTATAAACATTGGGGTACAGATGGCCCTTCTTTTCATTACATCTGTATCTTTGGGGTAAATACCCAGTAGTCTGCATTCACTTTTGATGGGAACTGCACCCTGCCGAGTGGCAGAGAGGCAAAAGGAGGACAGGACTCCAAGAAGATTAACAGAGACCCTGCCCTCAGTGAAGTGGAATCCCACTGCATTATAGCAACTACAACACAAGTATCGCACTTTTATCTAGAACCTTACAGCTTGAGAAGCTCTAATGTGTATTGCATTTGCTCTGGACAACACCACAATGAGACAACTCTCCAGTGTCCAACATGGTCCCTGGCAGGTAGTAAGTATTCAGTAGATGTTAGTTCAGTGAATGAGCAAAGGGACGAATGGGTAAGGAGGAGTTAAGTCCAGCAGTGAAAGTACAGGTTTGCTTTGCAGTTGGTCAGTCTAGTTCAGCCCTGTCCAGTGGATCTCCGTGACGATGGTTCTTTATCTGTGTTGTGCACTATGGTAGCCACACGTGGTTACTGAGTGCTTGCAATGTGCTAATGAGACTCAGGAACTGAATGTTAACTCTGCCTAATTTTAATCTATTTCCGTTTAAATTAAAAAGGCCACAAGCAGCTACTGGACCAGACAACACAGGTCTGGAGTTCTAATTCCAGTTCTTGTAATCTGAGCAAACTCTTTAACTTCCCTAAATCTCAGTTTCTCCAAATGTGAAACAGGGAAAATAACGTTCCCCTACCCCCTGTCTGAGATGGCTAAAAGAGGTCTTCTATGTGAAAACGTGAAGATCCCTGGTTTGTGAAAGGCAGAGCTTCGTATCTGGCAGAAGCTCAGCAAATGGAAGCTGCCATTTGGATTCCTGTGACTGCCACTGCAAAGGGGACGCCAAGACTCAGAGAGATTGAAGAGCCCGCCGGGGTCACAATGGCTTGTGCAAGCAGAGTAGAATCTGTGTCTCCTGTTTTCCTTACCACGGTGGTTTTCTCACTACCAAGTTAAGCACGAGCTCCAAAACCCCATAGGGGCTCTTCGAACGGTCTGTGCACTGCAAAATGTGTCTTCCCCATACGTTTGTGATTAGTATTCAAATTCAAGTCGATTCTACTGGGATTAATAAAACATAAATTTGTTTAAAGCATTACTGACTTTATAGGAGCTTTTTTATCACCATGTGGATTCTCAATCAATAGACACTAAAAGGAAAACTATTACCACATGAGGGATATCCGAAGGCACCCTCATCCTCCTGGTTGAAAAGGTTAACACCTTGTTGAAACAGAGTTAAAGGAGACACAGCTGACACCCATACAAAAGAGTTAAATACCAAGAGAAAATAGTGATGCAAGAGACTCCATCAACCAGTATATATTCCAGGTACATTGGCTAGAAACATGAATGGCAGTTTTTACCGGAGGGTTTATTTAAAGCCAGTTAACAGAAAGGATGAGTGTGTAATTCCCTAAAGAATTCTGCAATAATCAGCAACTATGATAAATAAAGCTCTGAGTTTAGTTTTAAAAAATGAATTGCACCCATTCAAATTGGGTGAAATAATGCCTTAAAAGCAGATTATACGAAAGATTTCAGAATTTTAACAAGCAGTCCTGAGTGGAGGGAATAAAACCCAGAAGGTGCACATGAGGATTCACTGGGAGGAAAAAGTAAAATACTGCAACTCTTATATTTACTTTTTATCTTAAAAAAAAAAAAAGAAGTCAAGCTTCACTGATATTTCATGTATGCATTTACAAAAGTACATGTGTTTCATTTAAATAAATATACATCTAGAGGGTGCATACTCATAGTTAATTTAGTAAGAAGACTAAATGCAAAATCATTAGAAATTTTTGTTTTACAAGACAACCCAGGTCAGGATCAACATTAGGAAATTAATCCTAATGATCAGTTAGTGGTAAAAACAAGCCCAAAATGGAACCATCTTAGCTATACTAGTCAGCTTTTCCCTGTGTAAAAAACCACCCCAAAAGGAGTTGGCTTTCAACAACAACCTTTTTTTTTTTTTTTCTGCTCAGAACCTGCATAGTGTCACTTGTCTTGACAATCTAAGAATACAGGTTCCGAAAACTAACTCATATGAGGCAGGGTTGAGAGACCAGCAGTCATTATGCTGTGAAAAGAGAACAGGAATGGGAAAGAGAAATGTGTGCGTTAGACATTTCCTACCTTGATTTCTTACAGCTTAGATTTGAATACAATTTATGGTAGGAGGAAAAATATTTTGAATGGATGATTGGTTGGAGTCAAAGAAATTAAAGCTTTTTTTTCTTTTCCCTAATTGATTTCAAAATCACTATTTTATAGAACGATATGATTTCGGAGGGTTACATTTGGGTGGAGTGACACAGTCAGCTGACATCAAAATTACTGGAAAATCCTGGAGGAGATATATATATTACAAACTTGTCAACTTTTCTCCTTTTTACCAAGGAATTGCCCATTTCTTTCTTCTCATTTAAAAAAAAAAAAAAAAATTCTTTTTTTTTTTTTCCCCCCCCCCAACTCAAATTCTCTAACTATAAATTCAAAATATGAGCAGATGTGAAGATGGCTAGTGAAGAAGCTTTGGTATAAACAAAAGAAAGATGGAATAAAATGCATGTCCGTTACCGCAGGAGAAATGGCAGGACAAACGTACGGCACTTCTGCGTCAGAATGATAGTGACAAGTACTGCTTCTCCACCCAAAAGGAACATGGGAAATAAAAATCTATTTTAAAGAAAACTTGTGCACATGCAATCTCCTTTCTGAGGATAGCTGGAACAGTGTTCTGTTAGAATAATCTTATATTATCTCCTGGAACTAAAATTTCTGCAAAGTCAAATCAAAATGCCATAGCACTCTATCCATTATTTAAGAAACTAATATCATTTATTATAAGATTTAGAATTGAAGCTGAAGATCATCTGATAAAATAGATTTTAATAACTAATAGCCTCGAATACTTAGACCCTGCTAAAATGTATACTTTTTGGCTTTTAACAAACAACGAACTGAGGCTGCAACGACAACAAAAATATCATTTCTTTCATGGCTTTATTGGAAGAAAAGTCAGAAATGACTAGATCCTTATTCAAGAGCATTTTTTTAGTCAGGTAGTTAGATAAAATTTAATCTGTATGTTTCTCCACTTTCCTAGGCCCCAAGTTCTTTTTTGCTGAGTGGTGCAAAAAAGAAAATGGGCATTTGCTTCTGGCACTGTGACCTTCTCCAGGCCCCTGTCCGAGCTGCCCTGACACAGTGTATTTTTGGCACATACTTGCAATATAACCAGCAACCATTCTCCATAAATGCTCAACTTGACAGCAAGTGAGAGTAAAAACAAAAAACAAAAACTCTCTTTTACATCAATGAAGAGTGCCACACTACAAACACATTTCTCTCTTATAAGATAAATGATTTTTTAAAAAGATTAATTCAGATGGGCAACTGCTCAACACTGTTATTTTTTCTTCCAGCTATACTCATGAATTCACCTAATTTTTGTTTTAAAACCAAGTGAGATCTTAAATATTATGAACTATCTCTAATTTTTTCAAAAGAAATCTATAGCTGGTCCATCCATTTTCCAACTAAGACATAGCATTAAACCTCCACATGCTTAAAAACGCCATCTCCTCCACCTCTGTACATACACACATACACACCCGATCCAACTCCACACTTACCACTGATGACTAAACCATTTGAGATGGCTTGATGGGGGCCAGGGGGAAAGTGGCTGGGGAGGATTTTATTTATTTATTTTTTCACAATAGGCATGCATTATATTTACCAAACAAGACATTTTGCTCTGTATTTTGTTATAGTGTGTGGGGGGAATCATAATTGTACTTAGACTTTATATGGCATGGGTTACTCAGTTCACAGCAGAGGCACCTGCAGCAAATTAATTTGTTGTAGCACATTAATTATCTCATAGCTTCTATTTAGGCTGCAGCTGTTGCTATTATGTTAATATTTTTTATCACCACTGTATACAACAGGTTATGGAAATAATAGAAATATCTCTTTTTTTGGTTTCCCCCCTGTCGTTTCCATTTTTCTATGTCAGAAGGGAAGACTGAAAGAAATTTAGGCAAATTAAGCCCCAAAGCGCACTATAATTTTCTATTTCTGAACCGATTTGTAAGAGAATGGGTAACTGAAATTAGCAAAGAATCACCCCACACAAAGATGGCGCGTGCAGAATTTGTGAAAGCGAAAAAGAAGACGAAGGAGAAGCAAAAGAGGGACGGAACACTGCAGTGCTGGGGTGGTGAGTGTTTGGATGGGGGCGGGGAAAATGCTGCAGTTTTCATGAAATAATAAGGTGGGGGAAAAGAGGCATACAAAGAGTAGGTTTTTCATTGTTTGTAAAATATAAACACAGATGAATTCTGTCTTTGGTTTGTTCATGCTTTTCACTCTGCACAGCAGGGATGTTCTTAAGAAGTTGCCCTCTGCGAAATTTCACTAAATGGGAACCGTGGACCCTGCATGATGGGATTATAATCACACCAGCCACTCCTTTTACATAATTTTTTGTTTAAGATCCAGTAAGACTCCCTGTTTTTAATATATATAAAGCAATAGACATGTATATGTCGATAAACTGAGAGTTTGCGTGCCCATAGCCCAGTGCAGGCTAAAACAAAAAACCGGTGATATCACATCTACAAATCTCAATGGATTCAAAAACAATATGAAAATTTTTAGCTGACAAGAACATGCCTGCTGCCTGGAGTCCCTGCAATAGCTCACCATGTTGCCTACTAACCGAAAGATCAAAAATTATCGATTTCATGGCGCTGCGTGCTCTGGAAAGAAAAGCTACTTTAAAATTTGCATTGTTTAAGAAATGAGTTAAAAGAAAAGAATCATTTTTTTCTGAACACTTTGGGATGTGAAAATGGCTTGTTTTAATCTTATCCATGATTTACTATAATTCTATTATTTTTAGCAGCTGGAGTCCAGAAATGATTTTTTTCGATGAATTTAGGATTTTGCCGCAGTATACATCTGCAGTCCCAGAATCCTCCGGTAAGTTAATCCTTCTTGCGATGGGAAACGCCTTTAACCTTCTTGTGAATGAGATATCTGCAACCATTTTGAAATTTTTAATAAAGGGGTATGTGTGTCTGTGTGTGTGTGTGTGTGTGTGTGTGTGTGTGTTGGGGGTGGGGGGAGTATGTCTCCAAAGCGTGATTTCTTTGCAATGCAGTGGTATCTGTCTTAACTCTTAGAAACATTGAGAAACATATACCTTTGTGTTCTTTGAATATCATGGATGATGTCTCCATTGATTTTCCTTCACACTTTGTATGGTAGCCATTAACTGTGCTTCCTTAGTATGGCAAGGACTGTTGTGTCAAACCAAGGAAGGCCTTGAGAACATGTAACTCCAAGCAGGAAGCCTGTTCCTGGCATAACTGAAGCCGCCATGATCATAGCTACCACTGCCGCTGCCACGGCCACCACCATGGCCATCGCCTCCCACCACCTTCACCGCCCCTCCCTCACTCTGCAGTGCACACCAGATGTAAGCTTTCCACAGTGGCTCTCCGCCCGAATTTGCCCAGTGGGTTCCTAGATTACTTCTGTGAGCGAGAATAGCCAACCATGTAGTCTGACAAGAGGTATTTACAACTACTTAGCCTGTTCAGCTGGAAAGAAATCAAAAGATAACACTGAACCCTGAGATGAGGTATTGCAAATCAAAAGTCCCAATCCATAAATAGCCCACTTGATGAGCTGCTAAATGAAAAGCTGATCTGATTTTTTGTCCAATGTTTTCACGTTGTCAGAAAGAAATATTTTTAACAGACCTTCTTAGAGAAATTGGGACTTAATGTTTGTAAGTGCATGGAATATTGTGTAGTCTTACCTTTCTGCTGGGAGAGGTTTCTTCCCAAGGAGGTTTGGATATAGAGTCTAGACGAGACCACACCCTTGCTTCACGGCTCTTATTTTTACTGTCTCTGTTTACTTTTAAGTTAGATTGATTAACAGCTACAATTATACATTAATATAAGGGACCTAGTCAAAAGAAGCCAGTCACTCATTTTCCTCTCTCTAAAGGAAGCTCATTGTCTTAGTGCTCAATAAATGTTTAATTAATGGATTTGATAGTTAACTATCCAAAAAGTGAATGGGCCTTCTTTACAGTGCTGACTTGATTAAGGTTTCTTTTGGAAGTACACAAACAATCTGGGCATTTATTTCTTTGCCTAAAGGTGATTCAAAAGCATGTGTTTTAGTGAAGGGGAGATTTACATTCAAGTTCCGTGTAGTCACTGCTTGATATGCCAATGGTTTAATATCATGACAAGTAATACTTCCTCTGTTAAACCAGCTGGAGACACTTTGGGTTTCTAGGCACAGAGCCTGAAATTTAAAACCATTTGTCCTTTGCAGTTTTTTTGTTTGTTTGTTGAATGCAGTCTTTTGCATTAAAATGGATTAATTTATGTCAAACCCAAATGGCTGGCTCTAGAAGAAAAAGGTGTAAAAAGATAACCAAGTGTTTTTTTATGAAACATATTGCCCAAGGTCAATTTTGAAAAATCATTTTTATAAAATCACTTATTTCAGCAGCTCATCAGGTATTTTGATGCTTGCATTTCTCCTTGGTTTAATGATAGCGTTTGTCTTCATTTCACAGAAGTTATTCACGTCATATTTTTGGTGAGACAATTGGAACAATTTCTGTTGTTTGAGAAAAGTAAAAAATTCTGAGCAATATGTTAAATTCAACAAAAATTTTTTTAAATGGTAGTCACCCAGTAATTCTTCAATACACTTCAATTTGATGGGAAAAACAGCTTACTGCATTGTTGCAAATTTTACATTTCCTTTAATAACACTGTGTTTGCTTAAAGCATTAGCAGGGATTTAAAAATCTTAATTTCAAATTTATATTAAGATATCTAAATGATAGAAAGCACTTCAGTTATTTCGGCATCTGAATAAAGAAATACAAACACAGAAGGGTTTTTATCCTTTAGAGGTACAAATGGTGCAAATTATGTCTTAGCCAGTTTTAACAGTGTCTTATTGAGGAAAGAAACAAAAACAAAAACACCACTAAAACAATATAGAAAAAGGAGACAACCGTAAAAAATTCCTCAAATATTGATTAATCAGTCATCTGATTTTAAATGTGACTCTAATCAATCAACTGTGTATTCTTTAATACTATATATAAGGGTTAAAATGGGGGGGTCAATGCCTGGAAATGCTATTTACACTTTTGAGTTTAAATGGGAAACACTGCTTTGATGAAATAACTTTTTCTGTTTGAATTCTGACTAGCAGAGTTAATCGCCACCATTAGCTTATTTAATTCTACAGAATCACTAGCAAAGGAACAAATGAGAAAGTAATTCTAGACAATGGATCTTACCGAACATCATCTTAAGTGTGTGTACTTTTTCCACTGGTATAGCAGTTAAACGTTACCACTGTATGTAGTTTTAAGACAAGGGGAAAAAACACAATTATTTAAAGAATATCTTGGCCCTGAAGCATTAGCTTGCCTAAAACTACATATTCTACTTCATGAGTGAAGAGTGATTAAGTAGGTTTCCTGCTTGTACCTATGTATAAAGATCTATTGTGTGCATGCATTAATTATAGGCATAAAAGCCTCCAGACAACTTTCACTGTTGCTTTTGCACTCTCCATTGTTTTGGAGGAAAAATAAGCATAAAACAATGGACCAAAGAAACTGAATCAATCATAATTGTTTCAGCTTTGACAAATAAATGCCAATCTTGCTGGATGACAATCATAACATTTCCAAAGGAAATGAAGACCCAGCTCCAGCTATTAAGACGAATTAAAAAAAATGTTTTTGAGGAATCGGAAATCAGTTTTAAAAAATCACAAACTAAATGATAACTCCTTCCATAAACAACATAATCGATTTCTCAAAAAAGTACTACCTTACAAATGTATTTCCTCCAAAGAAACATCCCCACAAATAAATCTATTGATAGCAGCACTGTGAAACCAAATAAAAATGGAATCTGTAAGAATTAACCTAATTGACAGGGCTCTAGAGCTAATTCATTTCCATCAGTCATTTGTTCACAGCGCGTACTCGTAAGGACTTGTTGAATTGCGGACTATGCGCCCCTTCTAAGGAGAGTTCACAGCCTTCGGAAGGGGGGATCGCAGGCGGTACGGCCCAGGGGTTCACTTCCAGATTGAGGCTGAGCAACCGGTCGGGATGTGGGATCCACGACCCGGACAGCGTGGGGCTTTGGGGCGATGTGCCGCGAGCCAGTCCTGCGGGGACTGTGAGGCCCAGACCGCAAACACCGCGGAAGCCCTAGCCCGCCGGAGTTCCCCGACCCGACAGCCGGGCGGCGGCGGCGCCCACCAGCGCCCAGGGCGGGCGGACCCGACCTCATCGCCAGCGCCACCGCCTCCCACCACCCCTGGCGACCGAAGCCGAGAGGCCGCCGCCCGCAGGCAGCGGGAAGCGCGCGGCAATCCCACGTCCGCTCTCACGGTCGGGGCCCGCGCGGGGCGGGGGCGCCGGGCTCCGGACAGTGGTTCCCGGTGCCGCCCTCCCTTCACCCCCTAGCCTGCGGGGTCCGGGCCTCCCCGCCTCGAACCACTGCGTCCTCACGGGTCGCCACCCAGAGCCGCGCCGCAGGACAGCCTCCAGTCTCTTGCCCCGGGAGCTACAGGGGAGCGCGCGGGCGCCCCGCCCCGGCCCGGGGCGGTGGGACGGTTGCGGGCGCTGGGCGGTGCGGGGACTACTTTCCGCCGCTCGTCCGCGCCCCGCCCCTTGTCCTCGCGCGGCGGAACGCTCCGCGCTGCGCCGGTGGCGGCAGGATACAGCGGCCACTGCGCGCCTTATAAGAGCTCCTTGTGCGGCGCCATTTTAAGCCTCTCGGTCTGTGGCAACTGCGCTAGCCCGGCCCTGGGAGCAGAGAGCGAGGGGAGGCGGAGACGGAGGAAGGTCCGAGGAGCAGCTCCAGTCCCCGCCGAGCCGCCACCGCAGGCCGAGGACGGTCGGACTCCAGCGGCGGGAGGAGCCTGTTCCCCTGAGGTGCTTGGGCGCTCCTTTCCTTACCCTTCCGGGGCTGCTCCCGCTCCTTCTTCGGAGCCAAACTTCGTCGCGGGCGCGCGGTCCCGGCGGCGGCTGGGAACCGGGCCCGGCGCGGCGCGGAGGCCCAGGGTGGGGAGCGGGGGGAGGGTGCGGGCTGGGGGCGCCGAGGAGGCGGTGGGGGCGGGCCTCCCCCGGGGGGCGGAGGGCGGCGGCCTCGGCCGGGTTCCGGTCGCGGTGCTCCTCGGGGCCCCGGGGGCGCCGCTGGCGGGGAGGGGGCGACGCGAGGGCGAGTCCAGGAGCT
Source organism: Lontra canadensis (assembly GCF_010015895.1). Lineage (NCBI taxonomy): Eukaryota > Metazoa > Chordata > Mammalia > Carnivora > Mustelidae > Lontra > Lontra canadensis. The sequence continues at coordinate 16,069,237 of NW_022631014.1, read as the reverse complement.
TGATGGCCGGCGGGGGCAGGCATGGGGGGAGGCTGTGGTTTCCGTCCGGGGCTCCGGCCGGGGCCGAGTTTGGGGGAGGGACTCTGCGCCTCGGGATGCTCCGGACCGGGGTGGGGGGCGGGGTGGGGACGGGGGTAGGGGGCTCCGCCTTCCCAGCACCAGCCGGGAGTTGGGGTACGGACTCTGGGCCTGGGACGCCACCCAGGTCCCATCTGCTGGATCGATAGGGCCAGTAGACTTTCTGTTCGGATTCCCTCTTTCGTTCGAAGGACGAATTAAGAGAATTCTTAAGAGATTTGCTTTTTTTTTTTTTTTTTTTTAAATGCCCCCTTATGTGAGTTTGGCACTGGCGCTTGTTTAGATTCAAGCAACTTTAAACCTTAGAGGAACCAAACTACTAGTGCAGGCGGTGGGATGCGTCAGTAGGGTTTGCACATATAAATCCATGTCCTACACCTATATTTTCTTGTATCGTGTGGGTGAGTGAAAGCGGCATGCAACGTACTGGGAGTCTTGGATTTATGGCGGTGGGTGTGAGACCCTGGTCAAAAACGGGGGCGGGGGGGCAAGGGCGACTGGCTTACGATTTCTTATCAAGTGAGCCTCGGGATTCAGCTCCTGAGTGCTTCGAGAATCTTGTTGGTAGAAATGATTTATTCAGATACTTTTATGGCAACTAAACATGATTTTTAGAGCACGTTTTCCTTTCCACGTTTTTCAGCAGAGTGAATTTTTCACTCGCCACGAAATTTACCAAATAAAATTCAGGTGTTGCAACTTTTTTCAGTGTTTTGTCTCGGGAGAGGATTTTGAACAGAGACTTTGGAAGTTCTCAAAGCCTGCTTCAGAATCCGCGAAACTTAAAAGCTTTAGCAGTTGGGTGTAGTTGTTCCCTTCATTTTCTGTTCCCTTTTGGAGGGAGCATTGTCTCCATACTTTCTATCTTCCAGACATCTGTGGTCTCCCCTCCCCCCTGAGTTTGTGAGTGGTGAATGAAGAGAGACTGGCCTGCTGGTATGCAGAGGTCGGCAAAAGGAAATCGAGGAGTGGTTTTAGTGAAATGAGAGCTTTGTATCATGAATAGTGGTGGTTTAGACTAGACATCAACTTGAAGAGACGGCTATCCTTTGATAAAGTCTAGGCTAATGTTTTTCAGATCGCAGAAGTTACAAAATATTTTATGTGGAATTTAGGAAGCCGTTTCATATTGTATTTGGTGAACATTGAGTACCTTTAGTTATGTTCGTGTTAACTCGTCTTCATCCTACAAAACAGTAGACATAGCTTGAACTGTCTTTACATAACGCTTACCGTTAATTATCTGCTTAAATAGTGACATAAACTTCTACTTTGGAGGCTGTTTTGGGTCTAAACTAAGGCTTTGTAGTATTTATTTTAATTTTCACATTTAAACCCACACATTCCCTAGATTTAAAAAGAGTACCATTAAGGTTTACTGGAGAATATCGTTTTTCAGAATTTGCTTAATTTGCACCCAATATTCATTACGTTGACCCAGTCTTTGTTCTGAAGGCCATGTACAAGGACAAGGCCCTAAAGTGATTGCAACAGTAACTTGAAAAACTTGCAGAAGACTATTCTATAGGATTAAGGGAATCCTGAGATTATTCAAGCCTGAGGTCCTTGAGGGGGAAATAAAATGCACTAGGAAGTTTAGTATAGCATGCAACTTAGAGTCCTTGTGGAGTCCTAAGCTTGAGACTCTCCCAGAGACTGCAGCAGTCATTTTAAATAGTTTTCAGGGAAAGCTAAATTTTTAAAATAGGGTGGTTAATAAAAAATAAAACATTTACCAGTGTTCAAGTGTCAAGTATTCAAGTTTTCTTTCTTTTGAATTAATTGTTGTTAGTTATCCTTTGCTGATTATTATGTAGAATAAATGTATATTCCAATATTAAAACTCATCAGATTGAATTGAGCTTCCTATTAGTCATGACGAATAAAAATTGATCATATACATAAAGTTTTTGTGCTTGTTTTCATAGATCCTTCCCTCCCCAAATAGGAAGGGAAGACATGAAGTAGGCAAATTTCTCAAAGGGTATTTTAGAACGTAGCACTTAAAAAACTATGTGCAGATACCTTTTTTATTGTTGGGAGGGTGGGAAGAGTAGCATAAATATTATTGAAACTAGGAAGGTGGATAATTCAAAAGTTTGAATATCTTTTTTGTAGTTGTAAGTTAGCAGTGAAATTATAGCCCCCCCCCAAAATGGACTATCTTAAGTATATTTGGCCAAATGAAACTTTTTTTGTTATTCAAATGAAAGACTACGTCTGTTGAGTTATAACATCATTTTGTTTCTCTTTCATGGTGTAGTAGTTGTTGATATAATCAATAACTGCAGATGAGTAGGTGGTAAATTTTAAGTTTGTACTTTGAACTTGGTTGGAATTATACTTGATTGCTAACCCAGGGTGGAAGGGGGGTGAATGCTTTTTGTATAGCACAAACTTCTAATAAAAAATATTACAACTCTTGTGTAGTGCTTTGTATTGACTTGTGACATTGTTTTTAAAAACATTAGTTGTTTTAACGTTTTTCTTGGCAGTTCTCTTCTTGTTGGGAGTATGATAGCTTTTGTTGAAGTAGCTTGACTAAAAACATTTTTATACCATAAAAGTAAATAGTAAACATAGCCTAGGAATTGCTTCTGATTATACCAGAGTGTTTAACTATTGTCTCCTCCCTTGTACCCTCATATAGAGGATACTGATTTGCAGAATGAGTTTTCATTCTTTAACAGACAATTGTTTATGTAATATATTCTAATTGTGTGATGGGTAACTAAGCTAATAAGCTAAAATAAGCATATACTTCTCAGGTTCCATGAAGAGAAAATAATGTGGTTTGTGTTGCTTGAAAATGAGTAGGAATTAATTTATATAGCTTTTATCATTTAAACTCAGGAGAAAGTTCTTTATTTCCTCTGTTTACCTAAGAATGCTGCTTGTGTTTTTGTTTCATGCAAGACAGAGCTTGACTCAGTTTGAAACCTAGATGCATCTGTTGAGGCCTGAACCCTGCTATCCTTAAAAGTATGTATAAAATCTACTTTCCCTGAAGAAAGATGCTCTTAACAGAAAAAGTCACCTTGGAATCTTTTTTTTAGCGTTTAACTGCCTTTCTAAATTTGTTAATTGTGGGCATCTCTTCTAAGAGACATTCCCTATCCCCCAGAGCCTCCCTCAAACCTTATCCAGCAGCAGAATGAGGAGTGTTAGGGCATATTTTCATTGCATGCTTTGGCCATGTTGAGTGCCCTCCAGTGGATATAATGTAATGCTTGTGATGTCCACCCCCCCTAGCAAGTTTATGTGGAATATTTGAATAGTTCTGTTCAGAAAGCATCAATCAAGAAACTCTTTGAATTCTAGAATAATTTATTCATCTCAATACCGGTCATTAAAAGATTGTCTTGAGAAAATGTCATCTCAACCAATATTTGTAGCAGAAAGATCAAAGTTAAATTAGGGATTACATTTAACGTAAGCCCCTTTAAGTAGGTTAAATATATCATGATGATAAAACCAAAAACTCACGGTAATAATTTGGGGGTGAGAAAGCATGTATTTAACTGTCCTAATGAATTACAGAAACTTAAATTCTCAGGAAAAAGTCAATCAGATTGTCAGTGTGTCTAAAATAAGTGACACAGTAAAACACCAGTTAAGTGCTCAACTGAGTTATATTATCAAGGAATAGGTCTGTGTTAGGAACTAGGTAGAAACAAAACTAGCTCAGTCACTGTGTGTGAACTCTATACTGTCCTGGTTACTATAGACTCTTGTCATATAAGGCTGTGGGTGGTAATGCACTATGCCAATATTTTGCCCTTTAAATTTTTCAATAAAAACCTTTCTCCCTGCTCCTGTATTAAAGTACTTACATTTCTGCTAGTAATTTTTTTTTTTTTTTAATGAATATACTTGTTTCAGTCTGGATTCTGATTAGTAACAAGAGTGAAGTGTATTCTCAACTTTTGGAAGTCGAATGTTAATTTTGTGGAAAATTAATCAATTTAGACAAACTTGAAAGTGTTGCCTTTTTTACATAATGGGTGATTGAAGTGAAATAGAAAAGTGGACAGTAGGGAAGAAAAATGACAGTATCACTTACTGCACCATTTTGCTCTTGGAATTCATAGTAGTTTTTTGAAAATACTGATAATAATTATTGACTAAGAAATATTGTTAGGAGTTGTTTTTGTTTTGGTTTTTAAACACAGCAAGAATGCCTTGTTTTACACAAATGATTTTCCAGAATGATTGTGTTTTTTTGTAATGGATCATTTTTGGAATTAGTAATGTTAAAGTTGATTCTTGGTATTTGCATCATTTATTTTCTCTTAAGGTCAAATAGCTGCTGTTCGAGTTTTCCAAGATTTTTTATGAGAAATGAGAGTGGATTTGAAAGTTCTTTTAAAGAGTATGTGCATACAGCTTACTGGAGAAATTCTATTAAGGACTTAATTTATCTCTGAAATTGGCTGCTTGTCTTCATTACTATAACATACAACCTTTTGACATTCAAGATAAGTGACTAAAGTAAGATTGCTTTCATAAGCCATATAGGATTGGTCTTCTGTTACAGTGGTGATGGCTACTCAGTGTTTCTAGGACCAGGTGGCATAGGATAACTGGAACTCTGGAATACAACAAATTGTAGAATACAGATCCCTTCTAAGCAGACAGTCTTCAGCAGTTCCAGCTATTGTGTGGGAATATAGTTCATGTTGCCACATCAATTGATTTTTTTTTTCTTGAGAGAAGCAGGGAATCAGATTAATGTACATCCTTTGGTTTGCACATGTTAGTGAATAAAATCCATGTTTTAAGACCATATTCAGCACAAATTAAATACACCTACTGGCAGGATACTGCCAGTTTGTACATCTGCAGTGGTCCCATTTAGAGTACAGTTCTTTATGATAATATTTCTATTATATGACAGGATGATATGAATCTGTGGGTTCATACAACATAGGAAATAAGATTGTTAAACTGTTAAGGTCATGTTTAGGCCCTTAGAAAATGCCTTCTATCACTTGATTATACATTGGGAACTTAAAAGCACTTTTGTGTTATTTGTGAAATCTGGGAAACTCACACTTTAGTTTAGGAATTATAGTTTTGGTGAAGGAAAAGGAGAAATAACAACTTGGTTATTTAAAAAGCATTTTTTTAAAGATTTTTTTCTAATTTATTTATTTGACAGACAGAGTTCACAAGTAGGCAGAGAGGCAGGCAGAGAGAGAGGAGGAAGCAGGCTCCCTGCAGAGCAGAGAGCCCGATGTGGGGCTCGATCCCAGGACCCTGGGATCATGACCTGAGCCGAAGGCAGAGGCTTTAACCACTGAGCCACCCAGGCGCCCCCAAAATGCATTTTTAAAAGACATTTCAAAACTTAATCTTTTTTTTTTTTTTTAAGATTTTTATTTATTTATTTGACAGACAGAGATCACAAGTAGACAGAGAGGCAGGCAGAGAGAGAGAGAGGTGGAAGCAGGCTCCCTGCTTGAGCAGAGAGCCCGATGCGGGGCTCGATCCCAGGACCCTGGGATCATGACCTGAGCTGAAGGCAGAGGCTTTAACCCACTGAGCCACCCAGGCGCCCCTCAAAACTTAATCTTTGAAGACACTAAAAATGCTGGACATGTTCTGACTGCATGTACGTAATCATGTCAGCCTGAAATTTTATTGATGTCTTTAGATCATGTCCTGGTTTTTGTCTGAAGTCTACACTTTTTAACGTACTGTTATCAGACCAAATCCAAAACTTAAAAGCAAAGTTTAGATAATGAAAAAATAATTGAATATAAGTTTTACTTAAATTAATGGCATGCTGTTACTTGGTTAGAATATGTTTATGCAGGCAGTTAAGTAGATTTTGGTTAAATCTTTTGTCCTAGGGCAAAGTTTTTCATTTCTAGATTTAGAAAAGTTGGGTGTTTAGTCCTCATGCTACGTGTTTAAGTGACAAGCTGTGTCTAGACTGAAAATGCAGTGCATAGGGCAACATTGTTTATAAAACGGAGTATCTTAGAATAGTGCTAGGGTTATATGATATGGTATAGAATACAAACAACTGATCTTTGGACTTTTCACAAAAACATTTATCTCAGAGGTGCTTACTCCTTGCCCTGTCCCACTGTTCCCCATTTAACTTTACAAAGCCACTGTAAAGTTTCTCATATAATATTCCAGAAATTTCCTGCCTCTGATTCCTTATGAACTTGTTGGAAAGGCTGCTCCCGCCCCAGCAGTTTAAATAGTGTGAACAGCTGGATGATGCTAGGGTGAAAATGCTTCATAGCACTTCCCATTTTCTCCCGTATTTATTTCTGTCTTTTAATTTCTTCACTAAGGTTTCCACAGTTTTACTCATGATTTCATAATTCACGTGTTGCTGTACAGATATTTTCCTTTTAGCTGATTTGTAACAGATAGGTTAAACAATTAGTTAAAAAGTTGGGTGAGGGGAGATATTTTTAACCTGTTTAAGTTCTGCCAAATTCATCAGTTCTCACGGCATACAAACCATATCTGTGATAATAAATCTTAACCTGAAATGCTGGTAGCTGATCTGACTTGGAAGTAAAAGATGTGCAAAGGCTGAAGGGTTAGTTTAATAAGCTTCTTTTATTAAAAGGGTTTTAGGATAGCTGAAATAATTATGTATGTATTTATATACATATGTTTTATTGTACATTTTTCATATAAAAGTGAGAAGTTAGACTTAACTGCAGAATTTCTTGGGAATGCAATTTGAAGATGATCTTAAATGATTGTAGTCATTTGCTGCATTAAGGGGTGATTGTTGTAAACTTTTTTTTTAAGTATAATTAAGTGGTTTGGGGGTAAGAATGTAGGGAGTGAGCCTGTCTTTGAAGTTTTCCGTACACTAGATGAGTGCCATATGTGTAAAACAGGAACAAGGGTTTCTTGGAAATATTTTCCAGTCTAACTGTGGAGGTTTCCAAGTGGTGTTCTGTTCTACTGTATAGAAAGTGCTGGCTTAGACAGTTAAATTCTTTTTCTGAGCTACTGAAAGATTGCAGCAATGTCACACATTACTTTTATCTACCTAATAGTTCATTTAGATGCAAAAGTAGACATTAAATGTTACAGGAAACCTAGTGTGCATGGGCAGAGAATAGAACTCTTTGGATAGATTAGTAAGTTTAGTCTATTTTCTGGCATTTTGCTTAATTCTACAGTTTGGTTTTTAAGTCCAGCTATTTTATTATTTTTATTATCTTCTGTTGGAAAAGCCACGTGAGACTATGAAATTAGGTTTATATTGTTATAAGTTCTAATTACAAATATTTTGTGTGCTCCATTCATGTTGTGAAACTGTTATTCTTTATCTGATAGTTTTCCTTTAGGTCACTATTTCCTGCCTTAATTCAGCTGTCATTTTTCGTGGGTCCTGAATCAGAGTGCCAGTCTTTCTATTTCCCATAGAATAAGAAATAAGAGGCTAGAAAGTTTAAGAGATTAAAAGTCTGGAATACCTCAAGATTTGGGGGGGGGGTCACTCATGAGGCAGAGAAATGATAGTTTAATTGGTATTGCTCAAAAGTGGAAGCTGGAAAGTACTAATTTTTTTTTTTTGTAAGAATACTTAATAATCATGCTTGAAGAATAGCCTGACTATATGCTAAGGGGCCTCAGGTTTCTCCCTTTGCCGTTATAACCCAGAGCATATTACATTTCTCTAGAAAGCTCAGAGACAGGAAGACTATTTAACCTTCTCCGTTCTTCAAATGAGTCCCCTCTTGCCCCTCAGAACCTAAGCAGGAACTCCTTCACCACCCTATCAGTCTGCATCTTTAAAATGGAGGAAATAGTATATCCTGGTCAGAGGCCAGTCCTGGCTCATGCCTTTTCAAGAACTTTGTTCTTTTAGTTATACCTGACTTGTTTATATTAGTCTTATCCCTCCAGATTCTAATCCCATTGCTCTTTTGGTTTCTGTCCTACCTTTTATCATCCTCCTGAAATTCACTCACTATGCCTTCTATAACTCATAGTCATCAGCATACCCTTTTATTTTCAATATATTCTGGGTATGTTGCCTTCTCTTTCTTAATCCCACTGTAACCTAGCCTCTTTCTTGATAATGCTACTTCTCTTGGAGCTCTCTCAGTATCTTTTCACACCTTTTACTACTAAACAGAGAGGTAGAGAAAGTGTCTCTGTTTCTCATTGTCACATCTTGACCATTAGTTTCCAGAATTTCAAACTTTTTACTCTCATCCCATCAAATTATGCTACCCACTACCACTCTTTATTTTAGTCATCTGCCAACTTTCCTGGGGAGGTATTGAGATGTCTGAGAAAAAAAGAAAAAGTAAAGAGGGTCATCACCCTCCTTCCTTGAAACACTTTTTTTTTCTTTAAGATTTTATTTATTTATTTGATAGAGATCACAAGTAGGCAGAGAGGCGCGGGGGGGTGGGGGATCACGACCCAAGCCGAAGGCAGAGGCTTTAACCCATTGAGCCACCCAGGCGCTCCCTTGAAACACTTTATTAGCCTGGTTCACTTTCTTCTTTTTTCTGTCATAATTCTTGGTGGTAATCAGTGTCCAAGTAGAATAGTGCTACTCAGAATGTCGTCTGATCTGAACTGTTCGTTACTAGTATGGATTATGATAAGGGATTTGTGCCAGAATATAAATCACCTGTCACTAAATTCAATGGTTTCGTGCAGCTGACTTTTTGTAGCAAGTCTTTTTTGATAAAGGACGAAGGGTGTTGATTTACAATCTGGCACAAGCTCCTTATGGTGTCTGGTCTGGCTCTTTGAGGAACATTGATATAAAAAATGCTTCCAATATTCTGGCGTATTGGTTCCTTGATTTCTTTTCCAGTGCTCTTATTTTTCAGTCTTAATTCATCCACATGTTCCCATTTCATATCCTAGAATACCTTGTCTTTCACCAATAACTGTATCCTCCCCAATCTCTTTTCAGGTGTCCCACTGTTGTATTCCTCTGGTAAATACTTCCAGTTCCAGCAGCCCTTCACCTCTACCAGAACCTAAAATCTATCCATCTAAATAAGCTTTTCAGTATCCCTCACCCTCACTTATACCCAGTTGAAATTTCATGTTGAATCATAATCACTTTCTTATACATACTCTCAACAACTTTGTCCTTCTCTGGCTTTATGCCCAATGGTCCCTGGTCTATTAGTTCACCCTCTTTTAGGACTTTTTCTTCTTCTATTACTCAGACAACACAGCACCTCCTCCCTATCCTCTCTCATCTAATGCCATTGCTTTTCTGTTTCACTAAGCATACTGAATAATTGAAAGATTACCTGCATGCTCCTGGATCTGTGACTGTGCTCTTTCTCTGTCACTGTGGATGAACTGTAGTATTCCAAAATAAGGACAGACCAGTTCATTTGTGTACTAGATCCCATTCCCTCTTGGTCTCAAGAGTAATACTACTCTTATCAGTCTCCCTTCTTTTGCATCTTTGGTTTTTCCTTCTCTACAAACTCTTCCCATGAGCATACAAACATGATTATTTTGTTTATCTCATTTTAAAAGTTTTCTTCCTGTCTCCCCTTTCACCTTCCACCTACACAAAATACCTTGAAAAATACGCTTATATTCACTCTCCCTTTTCTTTAAAACCCCTACCAGCAACCACTGTCAGAAATTTCCAGTCCTCATTTCATTTAACCTATAGTAGCATTTGGCACAGTTGGCTTGAAATGCTTTTTCTTTGGCTTCTAGGCCTCCGTGTCTGCTAGCAGTTTTCTTCATACTTCACTGGTGGTTCCTTCTTAGTCTCCTTTGCTTTTTCTGTTATTTCTCTGATCTCTGTTGATGTGGCTGGGAGTTTAGCTTTAGGACTTCTCATTTTTTGTTGTCCGAATACCCACCAGTCTTACCGCTTTAAACAGATAAGTTTGTTTGTGGATAACTTCCAAATTTATATCCCTAGCTTGAGTTTCTCCCCTGAACTCTAGATGCTAATATCCAGCTATTTTGAAAAAAATTTGGGGTGTCTAAGAAGCATTACAAACTTAATACATCTAGAACTGAGCTCCCAGTTTCCTGTAAGACTGCTTCTCTTAGTTGTTCCTAAATGTACCTGATTCTTTCCAGTTACTCAAACGTCTAACAATATTGTTCTTGACTCATTTTCTGTCACACAGCATCTCCAGACTCTGTTTACAAGTCATGTCTGCTTTCGCTTTCCAAAACCTATTTTTTTACCATAGCCATGCTGTTGTGATCATTTGCCCAGATTACTGCACAAGCCTTCTAACGGGTCTCCCTGCTTATACCTTTGTTCCCCTAAAGTGTATTCTCAACACAGTAGCTAGAGTAATCCTTTTAAAGCAATAGATATGTAAATTTTCTGTTCAGAAACCTCCAGGTGCTTACCATCTCTTTCAGTAAAAGCACAAACCCCTCTGTTCAGCACTCTCTTTATCACTTAACTACTTTCCTTCTCTTCTTCTGTGACACTTAACGCTTTTCCTCCAACTGGTCAAGCATGCTTCCGTATCATGGCTCACTTCCTTACCTTTTTCAGGCTTTTTTTTGCTGTCCTGTTTGAAATTACAGTCCTTGCCTAACTTCCTATCTCCTTTCCTGCTTTATGTTTCTCTTTAGCCCTCGTCACTCTGTAACATAATAGATAACATAATATTTTATTTGTTTTGTTATTTTCTTCTTTCTTAGCCTACTAGAATGTAAACTCCAGAAAGACAGGGATTTTTGTCTCTGACTTTGGCTGTTTTCTTCCCATTGCCTACAGTCATACTGCATAGTAGTGGACTGGTAAATATGTGTTACCACATCATTTGGTTCATTCCCAATAGCATATAGGTATATTCCAGATCTTTGCAGAGATGGTTTCTTCTTGTCAGTTACGGCTCATGTTTAGATGCCACTTCTACATTGAAGTCTTTTCTGTTCACTCATTTTTGTTTTATCATATTCTCTTACTTGGTTTGTGGCACTTATACTCTGAAGAAACATTGTTTACTTATTTTTACTTCCTCTCCTGGTTTTGTCTTAATTTTATATCCCTGGTATCCAGAAGTGTGTCTGGAAGTTATAGGTGGTCAGTAAAGTTTGTTGGCCGAGTGAATGTTCTTGAATTGGACACCCTTTGCTTTCCTCCAGCTAATGCCCCATTTATTTGTTCCATTTCACAGTGTGTCCCTATCTTATGGATATGTCTCCACTTTCCATCTCCCTTTCCAGTTCATGCTCTGCTTGAGCTCACTGTTGGACCTGCATGTGGACCAACCATATGGATACTTTTCAGCTTTATTCTTGCTGGACTACCCAGCATTTGATACTTTATTTTTATTATTTTTTTTCTTTATTCTTCCTATAACAAGCACTCGCCAGTAAAATTTTCTGTAGTAGTGGGAATGTTCTGTATCTATGTTGTCTAGTATGGTAGCCACCAGCTACATGTGGTGCTTGAGCATTTGAAATATGGCAATCTGAAGAACTACATTTTTAATAAAATTAAATGTAAATGTGAATAACCACATGTGACAAGTAGCTATTGAATTGGACAGTGCAGTTCTATAAATACTCCCCCCCCAGCTGTTTTTCCCTTCATTGCTCTAAACGCAGTATTAACAACCTAATTGCTCAACCCAGGTACTTAAGATTCTTCTTGAATTTCTCTTACCCAACTTCAATTCCTCTCATTTATTACAGCCAGTCTGTTGTTTCTATTTCCAGAGTATTTTTCCAGTGTAGCTGTTTTTTGTGCTTAGTGCTACTGCCCTAGCTTAAGCTATCACCATCACCTGGACTATTTGCTATAATTTCTTTACAGGTTTCCCTGCATTATTTCTTGTCCCCTTTTCAGTTTTTTCCCATTATAACCCAAACCAGCTTTTAAAAACTCAGTGGGATCTCGGGGCACCTGAGTGGGAACTCAGTCATTTAAGCATCGAGACTCTTGTTTCAGCTCAGGTCATGATCTTAGAGTCCTGAGATTGAGCCCTGCCTTGAGCTTCATGCTCAGCAGGGAGTCTGCTTGAGAATATTTCCCCATCCTTCCTCTCTGCTCCTTACCTCCCACCCCCTGCCCTTGCACACTTGCACGCGCGCTCTCTCTCTCTGTCAAATAAGTAGATAAATAAAATCTTTAAAAAAGTGGGATTTTGTTATTCACCACCTTATATTCTTTCATGGACTTTGAGTAGCACTTAGGGAAAAAATGCATTCCTTACCAAAGGCTAAAGAACGCTACAGGATCTGGCTATTTTCAGCCTCATCTCATTGCACTCACTTTCCCATTGTAATTAAACACTGGTCTCAAGGTTTCGTTCTTAAAAGTGATCAGGTCTTCATGACTGGGCTTCTGCACATGTTACTTCTGTTTCTGGAATGACCCTGCTTTGCTCCTCATATTGCTGTCTCTTTTGTGTCATTCTTCAGATCTCAGTTTTTGAAGGTTACCTTCAAGTAGCCTTTGGCCACTATAACAAGGACCTTCCACTTGTCCTTAGGTCATTCTACTCCCTTCTCCCATTTGTTGCTTATACACATAGTTCTTTTTGTAATTGTTTATTCAGTAATCTGTCTCTCTCCCTATCTAGGATGCAAGGACCATGTCTGCTTTAATTGCTACTGTCTAACCAGAGTCTGTTACACCTTCTCACATGTAGCATTTGCAAACATTTGTTGAATAAATGAAATCTAACCTATGTTTTATTTATACCATTGATATTGCTATATCCTTGAACTTATCAGTAAATGAAGGGATTGTGGGGGAACTTTCTTGTGGCACAGAAAATCTTGATTAACATCACAAATTGGCAAATTGAGAAAACAAAGAACATAATAGCCAGTGAGGCATTCATATATACCTCCAGGTTATGACTCATTTGTTGGTGTATTTTTGGGCTTAAAGTAGAACAGAGATTTAGTGCTATTCCTTAAGTTTTTTTGTATTGAGATAATGAAAGTAGTCACATCTTGAAAATAAAAGCTTCCTATCTTACTGTACTTTCTGTAATACTTTGCTATTCTTCTAAATATGAGAGCCTTATGATTATGAAACCTGTTACTACAGTAAGGCTGCCAAAAGCAGCAAAAATACCCTTCTGTTTGGGAGAGTAGTATAGAAGGTTGCTAAAGATTATTAAGAATCGGGGGCACCTGGGTGGCTCAGTGGGTTAAAGCCTCTGCCTTCGGCTCAGGTCATGATCCCAGCGTCCTGGGATCGAGCCCCCCATTGGGCTCTCTGCTCAGCAGGGAGCCTGCTTCTCTGCCTACTTTAACTCTGTCAAATAAATAAATAAAATCTTAAAAAAAAAAAAAAGAATCGGGGCACCTGGGTGGCTCAGTGAAGGTTAAACATTGACTCTTGATTTCAGCTCTCATCATGATCTCAGCATCCTGAGATCAAGGGCTTCATGGGGCTCTGGAGCTTAGTCCACTTGAGAGTCTCTCTCCCTTGCTCTCTTCCCCTCCCTGTTTGTGCTCACTCTTTGAATAAATAAATAAAATCTTTTAAAAAAAAAAAGTTACAGTAAGTATTCATGTTGTCCTTATGAAAATTGTTTCTGAAAAGAGCTAACCCTGTGGTTATTCTGTGGAGTCCCATTTGTTTTATTATTTAACTTGAGTTGCTGATGGTTATATACATCAGTTGGATCATATGATTCATCTACGGCTGTAGCCCCTTGCTGGCAGTAGCATTGTTGGCAACATGTATGACACATTAAATATTTAAAAATGCTATGTCAGTGTCGTATCCCAGCCCTACTGGGTTACGGAACTGTGGGGATGAGTGGAGTCCCCCCCCCCCTTTTTTTTTCAAATTTCCGGGTTAGAATCCTAGCAAAGATCTGATAGCCAGTTTAAAGGGTTCTTCAAGCAAACCTGGAGATCTTTATAGTAAAAAAGATTTTAAAAGGCATACATATATTGAGGCCTAATTCTGGTTTCATCCATACCTGGAATTAATGGCCTGAAATATTTTTCCCAAATAAATGGTCTTGTGGCTTTCATATGTCATTTGCTCCAGTTTTGTTTTTCACATAACCTGTTTTCTGGAGGTACAGGCAAAAAGCAGTATGTGACCTCTCAGCAACCTGTTAACTTACTTAATTTAACCCTTTCTGGTACTGGTCTTCACATTTAGGATTAATTTACTTAATTAAAAATGTAAATTCAGGGGGCGCCTGGGTGGCTCAGTCCTTAAGCATCTGCCTTCAGCTCAGGCCATGATCCCACAGTCCTGGGATCGAGCCCCACATCATGCTCCCTGCTCTGGGAGCCTGCTTCTCCCTCTCATTGCTGCTCCCCATGCACACTCACACTCTCTCTCTCTATCTCTCTCTCTCTGTCAAATAAGTAAAATGTTTAAAAAATAAACTCAGTTGCATTTGGTTTGTTCTCAGTGAAAGTATTTAATTGGTGAGGGAATGGGCAACTACTGTCCTCTACCTGTTTTTGTATGGCCTGAGGACTGAGAATAGTTTTTACATTTTTTTAATGGCTGATTAAAAAGTCAAAAGAAGGATAACATCTTACGACATGTGAAATTACATGAAATTGCAAATTTGCGATTTTCATGAGTAAAGTTTTATTGGAATACAGCCATGCTTGTTTGTGTGCACATTGTCTGGCTGCTTTCATGTTATAATAGAGTTGAATAGTTGCAACAAAGATCTTTTTTAAGAAACATATTTATTGCTGGAAGTATAGCTAACATACAATGTTGTATTAGTTTCGTGTGTACAACGTAGAGATTTCACATCCTATACATTACTCACTGCTCATCATGATAAGCATAAGTCACCATTTGTCACCATACAACGGTTTTACAGTATTATTATATTATTGTCTATGTTTCCAATGCTGTGCTTTTAATCTCTGTGATGTATTTATTTTATGACTGGGGAAAAAAAATATATATATATAATAAAACTGGGAACTTGTACCTCTTAATCTCCTTCACCTATTTCACCCATTCTTCTCTTGTTCCCTCTGGCAGCCACATGTTCTCTGTATTTATAAATCTTTTCTGCTTTTTTTTTTTCATTTGTTTTTAGATTCCACATACAAGTGAAATTATATGGTGTTTTTCTTTCTTTGTCTAAGTTTGCTCTGCATAATTCTCTGTAAGCGGTCCTTCCATGTTGTTATGAATGGCTCCGATTCCTTTGGGTTTTGTTTTTTTTTAAATGGCTGAGTATGTCCCCTTGTATGTATATATATACCACATCTTTATCCGTTCATGTATGGATGGACATTTTGGTTGCTTCCATATCTGGGCTATTGTAAATAATGCTGCAGTAAACATGGGGTGCATATGTCTTTTCCAATTAGTGTTTTTGTTTTCTTTGGATACATACCTAGTTTTAGAATTACTGGATCATATGGTATTTCTATTGTTAATTTTTCGAGAACCTCCATTCCATAGTGGTGCTCCAGTTTCCACTGCCACCAACAGTGCACAGGGGTTCCCTTTTCACCACATTTTTACCAACACTTATTATTTCTTGTCTTTTTGATACTAGCCATTCATTCTGGTTTGGGTCAGGTGATATCATGTTGTGGTTTTGGTTTGCATTTCCCTGATGATTAAGGATGTTGAGCATCTTTTCATGTGTCTGTTGGCTATTTGTAGGTCTTCAGAAAAATGTTTATTAAGGTCGTCCGTCCAGTTTTTAATTAGATATTTGGGTTGTTTTGGTGTAAAGTTGTGTAAGTTCTTTATACATTTTGGATACCAATCTTTATTTGATATATCATTTGCACATATTTTCTCCCATTTGGTATATTGTCTTTTCATTTTATTGGTGGTTTCCTTTGCTGTGCAAAGCTTTTTATTTTGGTACAGTCCATTTTATGGCCTACCGAGGCTAAAATAATTATTATCTGGCCCTTTACGAAAAAGTTTGCTGACCTTGGTTTCAGATGAGATATGTTCTTCATAAATGAACCCTTCATGTTCCTTAAAGGCATTTAAGAAGTCTCATAGGTTTGTTTGTTGGTTATCTAAGCCTTTTTATTATATCTCATTTGTCTTATTGTCTAGTTTTTGAACATCTTTCTTATTGGCACCTTTAGTCCATCAACTATTTAAAAGCTTGGTATGTGCTAAGCACTTTCAATACAATGAGAAAATAAAGATACAGCCCCAGCTCTCACTGAGTTCACACATTGAACTTTTTTTAAGTGGAAGGTTATTGCTAAGGGGTATAAAGTAACACATTAATTACTTCTAGAAGTCTTTGAGTCCATTGTTGCTAATTCTTCCCTTAGCCGCATCTTAGAGGTTAACATCTGGAACCTTTCTTGAAATAAACTATTTTGTCTCCTTGGCATAATAAGCTTGTGTTTGAAAATTTTGCATTTTCTTGTCAGCCACAATGCCATCTAGCTAGGCACAGAATCAGTATGAAGTAGTAGTGATTTGCATCTTAGTTTTATTTATTTATTTATTTTCCTGTAGTCACTCTTCAAAGAATGTAGTTCTTTTTGCTGACCTTTCTCTTGCATTGATCTGCAACATTGTTAAATACGAATTTAACCTTTAGCTTTTGGGTGGGATATATGATATGATTAAAAGGGCTGGAGCGCCTGGGTGGCTCAGTGGGTTGAGGCCTCTGCCTTCGGCTTGGGTCATGGTCCCGCAGTCCTGGGATTGAGCCCCGCATCGGGCTCTCTGCTCAGTGGGGAGCCTGCTTCCTCCTCTCTGTCTCTTCCTGCCTCTCTGTCTACTTGTGATCTCTGTCAGATAAATAAACAAAATCTTAAAAAAGGGGGAGGCACATGACTGAGCTTAAACATTAGACCTGGATTTGAATTTTAACTGAGCAGTTTATTAGCTATACTCTTAAATTAACTGCTGCTCATCAGGCTTTTAATCTGATAATTTGGGGGAATGTTGCCTACTTCACGAGGTTTCTGGGAAGATTTCAGTGGGGTAACATTAGACTCAGAACTCAAGTTACTAAGTGTTGCTAAGTATGTCAAAGGCAAAATTAGATGTTTACCTGATGTTACAAGGCAACATCTTAAAATAATGCTGTAAAACAATATTCAAAATAAATTAATCAGATCTGGCATTACTTTGTGGTGTAGTTGATTCTTAGAGTAGTGCCATTTTAATAGAACAAGAACTGAATGAAAATCTCTATTAAACTATTAAAAACTGGAAAATTACTTGTATAGTTAAATAAAATGTTACTTGTCTAATTATTAAAAAGCGCAATGTTTGATTTTCTTGCTTTTAGAAAACATTATTTTTCCAAAGAATTTGAGGGTTTTTTTTTTTAGTCTTTTTTTCCCCCTTGCGGTACTAACGGTTGGCTGAGAAGGTTCCACATTCTTTTGCAGAAAGTCTTTTATAGGCCACTTACCTTTCATACATAAGAACATTTCCTTAATGTTAGTATCACTGGCTAACACATATGGGGCTAAATGATATATTTTCTTGGACATGTATCATTTCTAATACATTGTATTACTTACATAAATTTAATTCTGGGAATGTATGCCAAAAAATCTTAAAATATACAAATGCTTTGCATAACAAATACGTGTTGAATTTTTTTTCCCTAAAAAAATTCATTATTTTTAATGGCTACATACTATCCCTTCTCACTTGATTTAGTTTATAGTAGCTTCCTGATTGATGTCCCTGCTTTTCTTTTGGCCTCTCACCATCTTTTTTATCCATAGAGATACTAGAGTGAACTTTAAAAGGCCTAAATCAGGGGCGTCTGGGTGGCTCAGTGGGTTAAGCCTCTGCCTTAGGCTCAGGTCATGATCTCAGGGTCCTGGGATTGAGCCCCACATCAGGCTCTCTACTCAGCAGGGAGTCTGCTCCCCCGCCCCCCGCCTGCCTCTCTGCCTGCTTGTGATCTCTCTCTCTGTCAAATAAATAAAATCTTTAAAAAAAAAAAAAAAAGAAAAGCATAAATCACAGTACGTGCACCTCCAGTGGCTTCTTAGTGCACTTTGGATTTTATTTTGTATCCTAATTGACCTGGCCGTTCCTCTTTTCATAGTTCCCTTCTTGTTACACTGGTGACCTTTTAGTACCTTTACCAAATAGCTTACATTCCTTTCTACTTTTTCTCTGCATGAAATGTTCTGTCCCATCTTTAGTTGACTGGTTCCTCCTCCTCTGCTCAAATGTTATTCCATCATCCCTCACTCTTACCTAGAGTAATCATCCTCCTCAACCCGTTATTCTGTTCTCACCTTGTTTATTTCCTTTACAGCAGTTCTCGCTCTTTTAAATTGTTTTGTCTTATTAACTTTCTAATTGTAGAGTGCAAGCTTTACTAGATGTGTGACCTTGACTCTCCCACTCTCTAATTCACTGTTATTGCAATGCCAGTAACATGAAAGGTGTTAAATTTGTTCAGTGAATGAAAATACATCCCATTTAATAGATAAATTATTTTTTACTCATTCCCTTGTTGACGAGCATTTGTGTAATTTCCAGCAATTTGTATGACTGCTTCACTGTGCAGACTTTTTAGCATACTTCTCTGAATATTCCTGCATAATACATTTTTGTTTTAAAAATGAAATTTTAAAGTAAGAGAGTATTTACACTTATATTTAATGGGTAGTGCCAACCTACCCTCCAGAAAATTTCTGCCAGTTTAACTACAGTTAACTCTTGAATAATGAGACTAGGGGCATCAGACCCCACACAGTCCAAAGTCTGTGCATAACTTTGACTCATCCAAAACTTAACTTGCTAATGGCCTACTGTTGATAGGAAAAAAAAAAAAAAGCCTTACTAATAACAGATGATTAAAACATTTTTATATGCTGTGTGTATTATATACTGTATTCTTACTGTAAAGTAAGCGAGAGAAAAGAAAATGTGAAGAAAATCATAAGAGAAAATACTTTGATTACAGTACTGTACTATTAAAAAAAAATCCATGTATACAAGAAACAGGTGTTGGCAAGGATGTGGAGAAAAAGGAACCCTCTTGCAGTGTTGGTGGGAATGCAGAGTGGTGCTGCAGCCACTGTGGAAAACAGTATGGAGTTTCCTCAAAAAATTAAAAATAGGATTACCATATGATCCAGTAATTCTAGTACTGGATATTTACCCAAAGAATACAAACACACTAATTTGAGAAGATATATGCACCCCTATGTTTATAGCAGCATCATTTACAGTAGCTAAACTATGGAAGCAGCCCAAGTGTCCATTGACCCATAACTGGATAAAGATGTAGTTGATATGTGTAATGGAATATTACTCGGCCATAAAAAAGAAAGAAATCTTGCCACTTGGAACAATATGGGGAGAGCATAATTCTAAGCAAAATAAGTCAGAGAAAGACAAATACCATATGATCTCACTCATGTGGAATTTAAAAAAAAAATGAGCAAAGGGGGTAAAAAAAGGACAAACCAAGCAACAGACTCTTAACCATAGAGAACAAACTGATGGTTATCTTTACCAGTCTGATAAGCAAAAAATAAATGAGTTTCTATTTTGTGTACATTTATTGGTTGCTTTTTATTTTTCCTTTGAAATGATGGTTCTTGCCCTTTCCCTAATGTTTTTTTCTTACTGATTTTCTTCTTAGTTCTTTGTGTACTATGGATATTATCCTTTAATCATATTTCACCTGTCTTGTGTCCAGCATGTTATTTTTCAAGTTACTTTGTATGTTTTTTTTTGGCCTGGAATTTAGAAATTTTATGTACACACACTAATGGTGCTGCGAGTTTCAGAGTTTCAAGTCATGCTTCTATTTGCTTTTTTACCATCGTTTATTTCTGTGTATACCACCCTTACTTATATATACATTGTTTTATCTCATTGTGTATTATTTCTTACATGTAAATATTTGATGAATGTAGGCTTAATTTTAATATAGTGAAATGAAAGTAGATGAAAAAGGATAAAAGAAATGATTTTTAGATGACAAGCCCATTTCCTAATACTGTTAATTGGATAATCCACTTGCCTCCCACTACTTGAAGTATTACTTATTTCATTAATTAAATTGCCAGATTATATCTTGATATTGTCTGATTACAGTAGTCTTATCCATTCATATCCCAATTATACAACTCTTTAATTGCTGTGGCTGGTGATTTATGATGTATTTTAGTATCAGATAAAATCGGTCCCTTCTCATAGTTATTTCAGTCTTTTTTATTATTATTACCATCTTTATACTTCTATTCCAGATGAACTTAAGAACCATTTTCAGTGCTAAAGAAATCTGAGAATTTTGGGGGGGATACATTAAATTTATAAAACTAAGTCAGAGAAAACCAACAATAGCAAAAGCTTTCCAGTCCAAAAAATGTAATTCCATTTAATCTTGTATGTACTTTGTTTTTAGTGTTGCTTTTATGAATGAGATCTTTTTGTGATTATATTTTTCTCACCTATTTTGTACATAGGAAAGTAGTTTGTACATAATGGTCCCTTTTTATTAAAAATCTAGTTGAACTGTGAACTATTCTCTGTGCAGCGTTACCACACTGTACCTTAAAATGGGTGTAAAAATGTCTCTAGAGTGTTAACAAAGAAAATCCTCAAGTTAAAAAGTATTTATTTAATCGTCATTTTGTGAAACAGAGACCCTCCCACATAGCTTATACTTTTTAGCCTTCTAAAATAGACTTGTAGCCTGCTTATTAGCTTTTGTGACTGCTGCCTCTAAGGAGACAGGAGTATTTATTTTATCCTCATCTTTGAGACTTGAATTTGTTAGGTTTAGTTGGTTTGACAAAAGTGTAATGAAATACTTATGTCTTTTATGAATAGTTCCACTTTAATTGTTTGAAAATATTAAAGTACAAAGATTTTCTTATATTTTGAAATCATATTTGGAGTTTACCTGAAATAGCAGTGTAGAGCTATTTCCTTAGTTTATTTTTAACCAGTTAGTTTTTGCTCTGCAAGATATAGAGAATGTAACAAATAGTCATGTATTCACCGGTGACCCAGATTAAGAGATGTATGTAATTTTGCTGTATTTATTTGATTTTTGAAAAATGCTGAAGAGTTGAAGGCATCTTTAATACCCTTCATTCCTGATTCCATTTGCACCCACATATTAAGAAGCTAGCATGTAATCATACTTTTACTGCATCAACAGTCTTAAACATTTTGGTTTTTTAACTTAACTGGCATAAAATTATATTTGGAAATTATAAAAATGTGTCTGTGGCTATTTCTTACGTACTTATGTACTTTGGAATAGCTCTGTTTTAAAATATCTTTTTGCTTCCTTAGTTTAATATAGCTTAATATAGGCTCATTTTTGTAGTGATTTGTTCAGAGTGGATAAAGTGAAAGTGTGTTTTAAAACATTCTCTTTGGGGTGCCTGGGTGGCTTAGTCATTAAACATCTGCCTTTGGTTCATGTCCTGATGCCAGTCCTGGGATTGAGCCCCAACATGGAGCTCCCTGCTCTGCGGTGAGCCTGCTTCTCCCTCTCCCGGTCACCCTGCTTGTGTTCCCTCTCTCACTGTCTCTTTCTCTCTCTCTCCCTGCCAAATAAATGAATAAAATCTTTAAATAAATAAAATGAAACATTCTTTTTGAAGGATCCAGATAATGTTACTGACCAAAAGTTCTGTGCAAAGCTATCGGTGAGACTAAGGATATATCAGAAGTGTAAAGGATATTACCATAGTCAAATTATTTTTAGTATAAAGTCATATTTTCAGATATACACAGGAAGCCTAAATATGCTGTATCAGTTATTATTCAAGGAGCTTTTTATAATAACATCTGCATGTATTTTATAAAAATATAAAAGGACAGCATTAAGAATCTGGCAAGCCAAAAAAGCTACATGTGGCGAACAAACAAATTAAGCATTTAATCTCAAAATTTAGAAAAACTTGCGGACTTGGGTGGTATGTACATTAGTTGGATGGACATGGCTATAACAAGTTGTCTTGAGGTAACAGTAGATGGCTGCGCACCTTGCTTGGTAGGCTGGCCACTTATACAGGGCCTTCTGTGAAAATGTCTGCTTATGCTCCATCAGTATTATGGAGCTGTGTATCAAAGGCCTTACAAATTCTTACCCTTTTAACCTAGTAGTTGGAACAGTGGAAGGGAAGTGGAAGAAACTAAGAGAATCATTCATATGCAGAGATTTTTGTTCAACATTGTTTGAATAGCAAACTAAATGGGGGAGGACTAGATATTCAAGAATGGGAGATTTGGTTATGTTATACTACAAATATATGATGCAGTATAGATGAAAATATTTTGTTAATGTGTACAATATGAGGAATTCGGTTTTGCGTGTTTATATTAAAAGAATATCTAATAGTAAATTTATAAAATGCTAAATATACCAAATGTCGTTAATGGTGTATCATTATTATGCGAATGACAAAGAAAAATATTTTATACTAAGCATATATATATGGGTATATATATATATAGGGTAGAGAATAGGGAAGACAATAAAAAGAAGAGAGATCATCTGGGAAATGTCCTAATTTTTCCTAATCACAGTTCATATTCTGGTAGCCATTTTTATGCCTGTGTTTTAAAGATAACACAATGGCCATTAATATTAGGAGTTTTGGAGGAGCAAAAGTGTCGTTAGATACTTGTTTTTTATTGGCTGGTGTAGGAAGACTCCTCAGAATTCTAAGACATAGCTGAGGAGTAAAAATAGAAAGGAAACTGGAGCAAGTTGTGATTTAGAAGTGTTTCTGATGAATAAAAAGTATGCAAACGAAGATTTGAGGAGACTATAAATTTTTTAACTGGCAAGGTATTAGTAGGGATGGTTAATAAAAATGCATATGTGTGTGCTTTTAGATTTACAAAGCAGATTTTACTTGGAACTATCCTTAATCCCTGAGGATTTTTCATAAGTTTTTTATGCTCCTGAAGTCAAGTTGTGTTCTTATTTAAAAACAGAGTTAAGTGATTGGCCTTGGTTCTTCCAGTACGGGTTATTGGAAAGTCAATTGTTTGCATGAAATGCCAGTATAAAAATGTGGCTTTATAATAGATCTGCTTTATTTTTATATAACAAAGTTTTTCCTAGTTAGTAATAAATTTTGTGAACTCTCAGGTAATTAAAATGATTTGTCCTGAGGGGAACTGGAGAAGTAAACTTCAGTGTGAAACCTGTGTCATATTAAGAATTCTCACATAGACTTTGACAGAAGGCCACTTAAAGTACACAAGGTGAAGTAGAGGCTCCAGTTCACTTCTTGTGAATCGAGTAGCAGCTAGTAAGGCTAATCTTTTATAAAAATTTTCTGGTTTGCAAAAAAATACCCTTTTTGTAGCCACATGATGAACTAATGTATGTGACGTACTTTGAAATTATTCTGTGAGAGGACACAAATCCTGAATAATACCAACAGTCATTAAGTATAGCTGACGTTGGTGTTCATTGTAGAGTTGTGTCTACTTTCCAGAATAGTTGAAATTTTTCCTAATAAGAAAAAAGAAAAGCCTAGAATGCTTAAGTAGTCCTGTTAGAAAAGCTGAAGGAAAATGATTATGGTAATACTTTGACCATATACTTTGACCAATACTTTGAAGGTCTGGATCAAGATGAACTTTCACCTAGGTAGAAATTATTAACATATAAAGGATATATATTTTTAATTCCATATCTTATTAAAACATTATAGATTTTTAAATCGAAAATAGATAAGTTTAGGGATAACTGGAAAGAGTACATTTTTAAATAATAACAACAACAACAAAAAGAAGGATCCATGAATCCGTTACCTTACTAAACTGGAAAAATTGGCGATCCTGGCAATTCTCTTTGTTAAAGCACCACTTGGTGGTGGTAAAGCTGGCAGGACACAAGGCATTGTAATGTAGTCTATAGTTAGTGATTACTTGCATCTGGGAACATTTAATACTTCATAATTCATTAGCACTATCCCCCCTTCATCTTGAGTTGGAACTTAATGGGTTTTTCCCTATTTTTGTTTCTCCTAATTCTTTCTGAAATGCCCATTAGTTGGAGCTTTGATCATCTAGGTTGATCATCTTGTTTCTTCTCTTTTGTATATTGAGCAGCTTTCTCCTTTATGTTCTAAGAGGTTTTTTCCAAAACTTTGGTTATCTAGTGAACTTTTTATTATCTCTAATCTTTTTGAGGATAATAAATTGAAACGTTCTGTTTCCTTTCCCACCCTTAACCCTTTTTTAAAATTCTGTGTTACTCTGGAGTCCATTTTTCTGTTGATTTTTCTTGAACTTTTTCCTTTGATACTGGAGGGTTTTCTGATGTGTTTGGTAATAAGCCTCGGTTAATTGGGATCTCTAGAATTGGGCCCCTAATGATTGGCAGGGTGTGGTGGAGGGGAAGCCAGCCCTTGGGCTGGAAGGTCTGTCCAGAGGAAGACTGAGGAAGGCTTTCCTTTTGGGCAAGATTCTGGACTAGTTCTCTTTAGACAGTATATTCAGTTTCTAAAGAAATTTCTAAAATGAATAGTTCTCATATTTTTGGAAAATTTGGATTTGTCTGCAGAGTAATGTAGGAGTGATTTGGTTATACTGTTTCTTATGTAGATCCCCATTTTCCTTCCTGCTTTCTATTTCTCAGCCTGCTGGATTGACACTTGGCCTCCTTCACACATAGGATTGTAGTGAAGAACAAGAATAATTTTTTCATATGCTGCATAAAATTTAAGTGCTATAAAAATAATAGTATTTACAAGTCCTCAACATACAAATTGATATTGTAAGTTTGGAATATCAGCTTGCTTTTTTCCATAAAATCATTATAGATTACGGTCAAATTACAGATCAGCCCCTATAAACAGATTTTATGCAGTAACATGACTTAATGTTTTGTCTTTGCATCAACAAGGAAACAGTACTATACTATAAATGTTTTTTTTCCTTGAAGCCATATGCACTAGATCCTTGAAGAACAGCATATAACTGTTGACTTGCCAAAAACTTAACTATTAATAGCCTGCTGCTGACCAGAAGCCTTACCAATAGCATAAACAGTTGATTAACACATACTATTTATGTTTATTATAGTGACTATTTTGTTTCTGAGCCCTGTAGCATTCATTAGCCAAAGGAGGAGCTCAATGTAGAATATGTGTTAGGTCGCCTTTCCCGGAAATACACAGGGAACTGGACTGGGGAACTCAGTTTCCAGAGAGGCAAAAGAATAAAAGCTAAAATGCAGCATTGATTAATAAAGAACTTGGTATTTCTCAAAGTGTGGTCTGTGGATCACTTGTGTATGCTAGAATGTTCATAAAAATTCAGGTTTCTATGCCCCACTCTGAATCAAAACCTTAAACACATAATCCCACTTGGTATCTTAAAAGATTCTTATTGACAGGAACCACCTTTATTATTTTCTGTCCTTCATTTTGCTGTGTACAAAGATTGTCAGTTGTTTCTGCCATGGACACTAAAACAATTGTATCCACAACTCTTGTCATCTTTATGTGTCAGGTTATCTTTGTGGTTACGAAAATCTAGAACTAGAAGGGCAGTTTCAGGAATAATTAATACACACTTCCTTTACATAGATCAAATAGGACTTTAGAATGTAGTTTCCAACTTTAGACTCCTTTTTACATTGATAAAATACACACTTCACACTTAAGTGTTTTTTTTAACTCTATTTTTCATTTTTTAAAATATTTATTTATTTGACAGAGAGAGAGATCACAAGTAGGCAGAGAGGCAGGCAGAAGCAGGCTCCCTGCTGAACAGAGATCCCGACACGGAGCTCGATTCCGGGACCCTGAGATCATGACCTGAGCCAAAGGCAGAGGCTTAACCCACTGAGCCATCCAGGTGCCCCTCACACTTAAGTATTTTAGTCCATATGTCTACATATTGGTAAACCCAGTATGTAATTGTAGTACAAGATAAACTTGTTTAGGGGAATCCTTTGTGATAAAGGAAATTTTTTATTAGGAGTATCTAGTGGCCATGAGCCTTTAAACAGTTCTAATTTGCAGGTAGTTTCCCATGTGATTCAGTGTTCTTTTGACTATTACACAATAAAGCCAAAAGGCAAACATAGATGCTAAGATTTTTTATATATATATATGAGTGATTAAGTTTTTTATAATGATCAAAACAGCATTAGTCAGTAATATTTATAATACATCGTTGCTATAAATTTGAGCTAGAAAAAATTTTAACCAAAAAGGTGCTTTTTGTGTTGCACACTTGCATTTGAAAAGTAATTTTACTTCTTAGTAAAAGATCTGAAATTGAGTGTATGATCCAGTCACTAAAACCTGCTGTGTGAAGGTATTTTAGATGGCATTGTATTATATCAGGAAAGAAAAACCATTCAGTGAAAATCTAGTGTTTTTTTTTAAATCCCGTGTCCAATTCCACTGTCTAGAAAGATCTCTGAATTTCTCAGTGAATGAAGTTAAAAAGGGACAAAGGGCTTTTGGGAACTCATGGAGGAGTTGATTTTGAGTGGTACCCCCCCCCATCTTGGCTTTCACTATAAATTTTCTTTATCTGCAAAAATAATTATGCTTTCTGACATACTGAATAACAAATTTGTATTTCTACTTAAGAGGTTCTTGTTAAAGAGGAATTTTTACTTCAAGAGTTTCAGCAGTGGTGGAGCTGTGGTTGAGGGTATGGAAGAGACTGTAGAGTCTGGGTTTCATTCTCACATTTATGATAAAAGAGGATTTGGGGCTTTTCATGGATGTAGTCCATGATGTTTAGGAGGCCATCCTAGTGACTGAAAAGTACTAAAAACAAACTTTAAAATAATAAAATACAAATATTTTATATTAATATATGTTTTTATTTTATATTTAATTTATATTTTATTAATAAAATAGAAATTTTATATTAATAGTAAAATATAAATAAAATTTATAAGGTTGTAAATAAAATTAATTTAAAACTAAATCCTGATGACATGATTAACTCTTCTAGGGTATCTGAAGCACACCATACAACGGTTTTGAAAATCCTGTCTGGGCAATGGCTACCCAAGGTTTGTATCATAAGTCTTTAGTTCCTGAATCAGGGCTCTGCTTCATTTCCATTAACCCAGTCTGGCTCAGATCCCCCTGCTTTACTCTCTCCCTGCTTACTTGTCAGGCTACCTTTTGCTCCATTTTCTGCTCACTCCTCCTAATGGCTTGGTGAAATAGCAAACAAGCCACCAGCAGGAATCTAGTCTGGATGACTGCTTCTGGAGCCTGGATGCAGTACCATTCTTCCACTAATTCAGTGAGTAACTGTTAGGTGGTGGTCCCCTAAGAGTGTAGATATTTCATCACTGATCTAATCCTGGCTGTCGTTGTTGTTACTAGCTGTCTTTCAGATTTGACTATTCCTAACAACATTTCAGTGGGTCATATGAACAGATTTTTAAATGAAGATAACATTTCTGTGGTGGTAATGCTAATGCTGTTTGATTTTTATAGCTGATTTGATGGAGCTGGACATGGCCATGGAGCCAGACAGAAAAGCAGCTGTTAGTCACTGGCAGCAACAATCTTACCTGGACTCTGGAATCCATTCTGGTGCCACTACCACAGCTCCTTCTCTGAGTGGTAAAGGCAATCCTGAGGAAGAGGATGTGGATACCACCCAAGTCCTGTACGAGTGGGAGCAGGGCTTTTCTCAGTCCTTCACTCAAGAACAAGTAGCTGGTAAGAGTGTTACTGCCTTAGTAAAAGTCAGAAGACAATTTTGAGAATGATTCTTAAAACAGCATATAATCACTTAAATAAAATGGTGTGGTAAAAGAGGGGAGTGATTGCACTCTTACCTTACTACTTAGGGTAGCACAAATTCAGGTGAATGCTGAATTATGGATTGTGAGTGCTGAATTTATCTTTCCCAGATATCGATGGTCAGTATGCGATGACTCGAGCTCAGAGGGTGCGAGCTGCAATGTTCCCTGAGACATTAGATGAGGGCATGCAGATCCCATCTACACAGTTCGATGCTGCTCATCCTACTAATGTCCAGCGTTTGGCTGAACCATCACAGATGCTGAAACACGCAGTTGTAAATTTGATTAACTATCAAGATGATGCAGAACTTGCCACACGTGCAATCCCTGAACTGACAAAACTGCTAAACGATGAGGACCAGGTAGGTAACGATATGGCTAGCTTTTAATCTGCTCTGAAGGAAGCTCTCAAGGAAGGAGCCTCTGAATGTCCACCAATATCAGTATTTGAAAATTAATGCTGTTTCTTGATTCCTATACATTATAGGTGGTGGTTAATAAGGCTGCAGTTATGGTCCATCAGCTTTCTAAAAAGGAAGCTTCCAGACACGCCATCATGCGTTCTCCTCAGATGGTGTCTGCTATTGTACGCACCATGCAGAATACAAATGATGTGGAAACCGCTCGCTGTACTGCTGGGACCTTGCACAATCTTTCTCATCATCGTGAGGGATTGCTGGCCATCTTTAAGTCTGGGGGCATTCCTGCCCTGGTGAAGATGCTTGGGTAAGAAAAACATGGTCACAGTGCTTGAAGCTAAGAAGGAGAAGAGTGCCATCACAGCGTTTCTGATGAGGCTTTTTTCCTCTTCCTAGTTCACCAGTGGATTCTGTATTATTTTATGCCATTACAACTCTCCACAACCTTTTGTTGCATCAAGAAGGAGCTAAAATGGCAGTGCGTTTAGCTGGTGGGCTGCAGAAAATGGTTGCCTTGCTCAACAAAACAAATGTTAAATTCTTGGCTATTACAACAGACTGCCTTCAGATTTTAGCTTACGGCAATCAAGAAAGCAAGGTAAAAGTATTTTTCTGAATGTGGTTCATGGAGCATCAGGGAATCCAGTGTCCTGTCCTTCTGTGGACTCTTGCACATTCTTTGTATGCTTCACCCTTTGTATATATACTAGGAAAAAAATTGGACATCTCTTTTTAAGTATTTGTCTGTATGAAGCTAGGTGATAGGGATAAAGTGGGCAGACTTAGAGCTTTCATTCCTAGGTGGGTGACAGCCACTGAGATAATAACGTAATTACTATTTAATTCATGTATTCCAAGGAAATAGAGGGGCTATAAGAGCATATATGTGAACCAGACCCTGTTTGGAAGGTTCAGGGAGACCTGTAGGAGGAAATGATAATTGAGTTCAGCTCTCAAGGATGAGGAGAGACTGATTAGGTGAAGGTCAGAGAGAGGAGATGATACCTTGGAAAGTCCTACTGATGGAGGAGAGGGATGAGTTTATGAAGCATGAAGAGGAAAGGTTTGAGATGAGACTACTGAGGTATCAGCAGTGCAGGTTCCACAGGGCCTTGTGGAAAATGTTCAAAGAGTAATGGAAAGCAGTTCAGTATCAGCAGAGGCATGAAGTGATGAGATTTGTTTTTCAAAAATCAGGATAGTTTAGAGGTGGGAGTATGCAGGGAAGTAAAGGACAAGAATGAATGATTATTTGATGGTACCTCATTTTAAGTAGGTGAATAATGATTAGGAAAAGCTAAGAGCCGAATCATTAGGAGTTCTAAGTGCCTATTCTGGTTCAGATTTTCAACAGATCCACTTCGATACAGCATCACTATCTGGGCATTACTGTTGCATACCAACATGGTTTCTCTTGGTTTCTTTTGCTCTGACCAGTGTGGGAGGAAGAAAATTGGGGCAGAGTTGCTATTTCTTGGCAGTACTGGGATGCTTGAATTTGAGTGGAATGCTGTAGAAGGAGGGGTTAAACATGGCTCCAGTTTGGGGATCTGGGTTATGGGGTCCAGGAATACATTTAGGTCAGTGGCAAGCTGGCTGACATGCTTCTATAATAAAATAGGTTGGTAATGTGGCTTTTCTTCGTCATATGGTGAAGATTCCATAGCTAACAACATATATATGTCTTTCTAGCTGATCATTCTGGCAAGTGGTGGACCTCAAGCTTTAGTAAATATAATGAGGACCTACACTTACGAGAAACTACTATGGACCACAAGCAGGGTACTGAAGGTGCTGTCTGTCTGCTCTAGTAATAAACCAGCTATTGTAGAAGCAGGTGAGTATTCTGAGTGTCATATGTGCAGCATCTTGCAGTTCTAATTAGATTACTTGTATTAGGAAAAGGGTAATATAACTTGACCTTAATGGGCTGAAACTGAATAGAACCAGTTTGCATCCAAGATTACATTCAAAGGATATGTGCTGCTTGACACCTGCATTGGTGCTGTTTAAGCCTAGTTTAGGCAGAGTTCTTACTATCCATCAAAAATGATGACTGATACTTGGTTTTTATATTGTATGCATGTCAGTAGCAGAGGAAAGGAATAGGTGGACCAACCAGGGCCTTTTGTTTTTTTATCATGAGGCTACAGTTATTCTTTAGCTACCTAGCATCAGTTCTCCTTTTTGTAACCCACCTAACAGTATCTACCTGGACTCTTAAACCAAGCTTTATATCACAACTGGAAGAGGGAAAAGATGAAAGCATTTAATAGAAGAAAATACTGGGAGTAAAGCATAGGGTTGATAACACCTATTTTTCTCACTTGTTGAGAATAATTTTACTTGAGAATTTGTGGGAGAGAGGGGCATTATGATTACCCGGGATGGCAGCTGACACTGGGATGGACAGGTGTGGCTGCATTCATATTCAGCAAGGAGATAAAATTCTGCCAGCTACTCCAGAAATATGAGGAGTGCTTGCAAAAATTGCAGAATTTTGGACTTAATCACAATTCTTGGAGTGCAGTGACAGGTGGGTAGCTGGAAATATGTATGGGACTGAAGACCTAGGTATCTTCCATTTTAAGAAGTTAGCCAGGTTATTCTGATGTTCATTTGTGTATTCTGAAAACATTCAGCATCTGTGTCTCAAGCACTAAAATAAGCATGTGGTATACCTGGGATAACCAAGCAGATACAGTCCTTATATTTACTCCATTATGGTGAGGGTGACAAAAATAGGCAAAAGATGGGGGCATTACAACTTAGAATGAATTCTGTGTCTGGTGAGAAAGGAACAGCAAATACTGATACAGAATTAATGGGGAGGGAGGTACTTCCCTGAGAAGGGGACATAAAATGGGAATGCGGGCTAAGAAGGCACCTGTTAGGTATATGAGAAGTGGGGATTAGATGCCTTCTAGGCAGAGAAAGGAAACATGTGCTATGTCCTGAAAGTGAGAAAGAGATTGTTAATCTCTAAGTGCTAAAGAGGAAGTGTGTGTAACTAGAATTTAATGAGTAATGGGTGAGTAGCCCAGAATGAGATTGAGAGGCTAGATAAGGGCCCATATCTTATAGGACTTTCTAGACCTTTACAATGTTCATTTATGCTTTTTTTCCAGCTTTAGAACCACAGATGTAGAATATTTAGTTCAGTTTGCAATACTAGGTGGGATCCAAATTCTAAAGGGTACCTACCTTAAGGTTATGCTGAAGAATTTGGCCTTTGTCTTAATAGAAAATGAGAAGTTACTGATGGTTATTAAGCAGTGGCACAGCATTCACAGTGTGGTGTTTGGAATACTAATACTAACAGTGTGTGACAGTTTGAATGACCAAAGGCAAGCAGACCAGGCCACAGAGATGTGTTACAGGCTTCTAGGAATGAAACAGTTTGTTATTAAAAATACACCACAAAATGGGGTGCCTGGGTGGCTCAGTGGGTTAAAGCCTCTGCCTTCGGCTCAGGTCATGATCCCAGGGTCCTGGGATCGAGTCCCACATCAGGCTCTCTGCTCAGCAGGGAGCCTGCTTCTCACTCTTTCTCTGCCTGCCTCTCTGCCTACTTGTAATCTGTGTCTGTCAAATAAATAAAATCTTAAAAAAAATACACCACAAAAGATGACTGTTTTGAGGTTTCCAAAAGAACCCATAGAATATAATAACTTAGTGGTTAAAGGTGCGACCAGATGTGGTTTGTGGTGGGGAGAACATTGGTACCATTAAGATAAATGCAACTACCAGAATGGATTGGTAAAGATTTGAAACAAGATAATTTAAGAAGCTGACAGAAACAGCAGTGGGTAGGTAGAAGCGTATGATCCTAAAATGCAGGGGAAGACTGGGCTAGAGATTTTCGAGTTGACCTGTCAGCTTACGAGGAAAGTGGATGTGTGCATCAGAGGCATCTGCAGAGGACTTTTCCCTTAGACCTGCTGAATACAGTTATGTGTTTTTAAGGCCTATAGGCTGTTCTAATGGGATATTTGGAGTTAAGATACAACCTGTGAGAGTGAAGAGTAAAGGGAGGGAATGAAATCTGTGTGGGAAAGAAGGTAGTCATTTAACAAGTACTGGGCATCAGCCTTTTGCAGGTCACTCTGTTTGTTAGTAGCTGGAGCTGCTGTGAGGAAGGAACCAGATGGGAATGATCCTTGTCCTGTAGTGGAGGTAGAGGAAGTAGTGTTTTAAAATTACAGACCTCGAAAGGGGCACCTGGCTGGCTCAATTGGTAGAGCATGCAACTCTTGATCTCCAGGTTCATGAAATCAAGCCCCATATTGGTTGTGGAGCCTACTTATGATTTTTAAAAAATAATAAAATGAAAAGTAAAACAGACCTGAAAAGATGAACAGGGAGACAAAGGAAAGTATCTCAGAACATTCAGAAGTGACTTCAGTAGGAGAGAGATGGGTGAAGTTAGGCCATTATGTGGGGAAGTGAGCTGCTATTTAGGCTTCACCGCTATAAGTGTCCTTCCTTAGGCTCCTAAGTGGCGAAAGGTTGCAAACCTTTCGGGCACATACTTTTGGAGTCAGTACCTTTCACACAGTCCCTCGTGATAAGCATTCCAGTGCGTTTTTGAATTGGTCTCACATAGCTGCTTCAGGTCTTTGCTCAGACGTCAGTTTCACACTGAGGTGACCTAATTACACTACTTGAAATTGTAGCCCCCACCATCTTGCATTATTTTTTTCCATAGCACTTAATACCATCTCACATACTATGTAGTTTCAGTTTATTAACTGTGTATTTGTTTATTGTCTGCCTCCAACTAGACTATAAACTCTGTGTGAGTAGGGACCTTAGAGTATTTTGCTCACTGGTACAGCTCTATCTCAAAATAGGTGAATATTTTGAGATGATTGAATGTTTGAAAAGAAATAAACAATATAAGTATTGCCTAAGAAGGACAGTGGAGATAATGCTTTCTCCACATAGAGAAAGAACAATAGATACTCAACAGAAGTTGTCACTAATTGAGGTGAATCGGAAAAGAAAGGGGGAACTGAGCAACATCCTAGCAAATGAAACAAAGGACTTAGGTGGAGGGGATAAGCTTTGGCAATGAAGAGGGACACTCTCTAGCCTAGACAATACAGTGCTGATTGGAATTACCAGCTAATGGCCATCACCTTAGATCTTTTTTCACATTCTAGGTGGAATGCAAGCTTTAGGGCTTCACCTGACAGATCCAAGTCAACGTCTTGTTCAGAATTGTCTTTGGACTCTTAGGAATCTATCAGATGCTGCAACTAAACAGGTAAATTTTGAGTATGCCAGTGCCTTGGTGACAGAACTAAGTAAGATGAATAGGTACTGAGCATTTGTTTTTATGTCCATAGGAAGGGATGGAAGGTCTTCTTGGGACCCTTGTTCAGCTTCTGGGCTCAGATGATATAAATGTGGTCACCTGTGCAGCTGGAATTCTTTCTAATCTCACCTGCAATAATTATAAGAACAAGATGATGGTCTGCCAAGTGGGTGGTATAGAGGCGCTTGTCCGTACTGTCCTTCGAGCTGGTGACAGGGAGGATATTACTGAGCCTGCCATCTGTGCTCTTCGTCATCTGACCAGCCGACACCAGGAAGCAGAGATGGCTCAGAATGCTGTTCGTCTTCACTATGGACTACCAGTTGTGGTTAAACTCCTGCACCCTCCATCCCATTGGCCTCTGATAAAGGTAAACTGTCAATCAAAATAGAAGGTTGCAGAGTTGAAAATGAACCACCTCTAGCTATTGGATAGCTATCTAAGCATAATAGATTGTCAAGTACGAGTCTGTTCCTTAGTACTTGGGAGGTATGGCCAGGATGGGGTTCCGAAGTATTTGTGAAGTCTGTGCTACTTTCAGGTGACACCAGTAGATTTAGTGTGGTGGGAGTTTTAGGCTAAGATGATGATTTTGTTGAGTTACAGGCCTGTTATTTATTCTTCTTTCTTATCTACAGGCTACTGTTGGATTGATTCGAAATCTTGCCCTTTGTCCGGCAAATCATGCACCTCTGCGTGAGCAGGGTGCCATTCCGCGACTAGTTCAGTTGCTGGTTCGTGCCCATCAGGATACCCAGCGCCGTACATCTATGGGCGGAACACAGCAGCAGTTTGTGGTAGGTAGATCTGAATAGTGACACTTGGCTATTTAAAAGGAATGCATAAATTCATAGGATCCTGAACTTCCTTGGTCATTGGTTCCCTCCATCTTCCTGGCTGCAGGGCTATTTGCTAATGGTTTAAAAAAAAACTGACATGTTTCTGTGGCTGCAGAAAAGAATGAGGAATAATGTGGCTCATAGTGAAGACTTTGACTTCTCCATCGCATCATCAGTCTTAGAAAGAGTATAGTTGTGATGTACTGCTGTGGGGTTAGGCACTTCTTAGAATGTTTTCATTTAATCCATGGGGAGGTTCATCTTAGTAGCAGAACCGTAATTTGAATCCAAATCCATCTGATTTCAGAGCCCTTATTCCCCATTAGAAACATGAGTTTGCCTGTAAGTATGTAAGACACTTAGTTTACTGTCTCTTCCAGGAATGATTGAAACCTTTCTTACAGACCTAAGAATACTAACGAATTTCAAGAATAAGTAGTAGCATTTCTGATAACTTGACCCATAATCTCAGCCTAGAGCTTTGATGTCAGGTTTGCAGGCTTTTACAAACCAGCTTCATTATAAGTATCTAAAGACACTTCGGGATTTATTCCTCCGAATTTATTTCTGAAGATTCAGATCCTCAGAGAGTTTTCTTTTTCTGAATTAGGTTACTTTAGAAAACAGGAGCCTATCAGAACAGATTTTGGGCATCTCTTCTTGGCTATTTGTTATGTGTACACACTCATGATAGGGCCTTTATCCATTTGTTACTCTTGGTATTGGCATGTCTCCATGATAATGGCTTTAAAAGAATGCAGAAGATACCTTTTAACTCTTTAGAAAAAAAGGAATATTTGTGTCTTTATAAAAAATCAAGTTGTTTATAAATGTCACTAAAAGTAGCAGAATCATTACCTTTTTTAAAACTCAGGAACAGGGAAAAAGCTGTGAGTACCTACATTAACAAAAACTAACGTCCTTCTCCCATAGAGACCACCAGTCAGACAGTCTTGGAGGTGGAGAAGAGTGGATCTTCCACTTGACAGCTCAATAGAAATTTAGCAGTTGGTGATAAAACTCTGCTTGATTTTCACCTGATACACATAGATATACAAAACTAAATGGAGCATATGGAAGAAAAGCACTTGTCAGTCTGTGCATAACTTTGCCATATTTGTGTATCTTTATATATATTCCTTTTACCGAAAGTGGTTGGTGTCTTGGGTGCCTGGGTGGCTCAGTTGGTTAAGCGACTGCCTTCGGCTCAGGTCATGATCCTAGAGTCCCTGGATTGAGTCCCGCATCGGGCTCTCTGCTAGGCAGGAAGTCTGCTTCTCCCTCTGACTCACCCCCTTCTCATGCTCTCTCTAATAAATAAAATATTAAAAAAAAAATTGGTTGGTATCTAGACTGTAAGAAAGTTATCTTTGGGATTCAGAGTATGTCAAAGCTCTATTTCCTGTGTGTAGTGTGTGTGGGGCAGGGGGGGAAGGGTGGTGCAGCTAGGAATTAGTGCCATCAGGAGGTTTCCCCCACCTCAGTAACGTTCATTTGCATGGAATCCTTCATTCCTAAACCAGTTGCAAATTCTGGGGAATTTTGGATGTATAATGGGAATAATTAGTCAAAGAATTGCTACAGAAAGCCTTTCTGTTTATAAAGTTTAGAGAGGAGAATGCCCTATTTGTTAACCATGTTTCTTTTGGTAGGAGGGGGTCCGTATGGAAGAAATTGTTGAAGGTTGTACTGGAGCCCTTCATATCCTAGCTCGGGATGTTCACAACCGAATCGTAATCAGAGGACTAAATACCATTCCATTGTTCGTGCAGGTATGTTGGTTTCATGTGAAGTGTTCTAGATTTTATGAGTCTATAAGTAAAATTTCAGGGATTTTAATGACAAAGCAAAATTTCAGAAAATTAGGGAACAAATGGGGCAATTGTTCATCTTTCCATTTATAAAATGACAACACTCTGCTCACATCCCCTGCCAATAAATGACAAATGGAATCTCAACGTGTAGTGTCCTTTTAGTCCAGTATGTTTTAACTTTATGAAAAGTCCCTTCATTTTCCCTGGGTGGTAGGAGAAATATTGGGGCTAGAGCCTGAAGAAGAGGGATACTCCACTTTTGAGGTGTGCTGAGCTTTGGAGGTAGGAAAGATGGTTTCAGTTGCCAGAGCACAGATCTCCAGCCACCTCCTGGTTTGCCACATCTGAACTCAACTAAAACTGTTGCTGAAGAAAGGTTTTATAGCCAGAAGTGGTCTAGAAAACCAGTGCTCCAGAGCATCACATACCTGAGCAGTTAGAGAATAGGATTTAATACAAGTAGTGCAAACGCCTTGCTCTCTCTGCAGTGGGAGTGTTTGCAACACAGTGCGGCGCTTGCTGTGTTTTTCCTTTATTTAAGTAGGTTTTGTTTGTGTTTTTTTCTTTAGCTGCTTTATTCTCCCATTGAAAATATCCAAAGAGTAGCTGCAGGGGTCCTCTGTGAACTTGCTCAGGACAAGGAGGCTGCAGAAGCCATCGAAGCGGAGGGAGCCACGGCTCCTCTGACAGAGTTACTTCACTCTAGGAACGAAGGTGTAGGTAAGTGCAAGAGGAACCAGAACCTTCAGCTGGTGTGCATAGGAGAGCCTCGGCTTTTCCTCAGGGGCCTTTTTCCTTTCCTCTTCCAGCAACCTACGCAGCTGCTGTTCTGTTCCGTATGTCTGAGGATAAGCCACAGGATTATAAGAAACGACTTTCGGTTGAGCTGACCAGTTCTCTCTTCAGAACAGAGCCAATGGCTTGGAATGAGGTAGGCCATGTGGACACGTGTGTGCCGTAGTGTGGTTTCCCCTCAAGTGTTCGTACACATTGATTTGCATTGACCGTGTCCTTGGTTTGAGTATTCATCCTTTCTGCTACCTTAGCAGCTGCTATGAGGAAGAAGCACAACTTTAAACAGCCTATTCAGAACAAACAAGTAATGCTGCTTCACATTAGAACTTGTGAGGGAGATGGATGAAAAAGTTACCAGGTTAAAGCATCTTTTCCAAAAGGGAATATTTTTCCTTTTAAGGAAAGAAGCACTCTATTAAGGACTGTTAGTTGGAGGTCAGTTTATTGATACTTTGTTTGAATCCTCAATTTTTCATCTGCTTTTCTATTTGAATTTCTGTGAATTTGTCTTCAGTACAGAATTATTCTTGAAACATTAGAACCACCCTGAATTTATTGTTATGCTACATAGTCATACAGTGGATTATATGAATGGAAAGAGATGCTGTAGATTGTTAGGTGAAAAAGAAAAGTAGATTGCTAAATAGTAATATGTTAGTTGGGTTTTTAGTGGGCAGTCTTAACATGTTCCAGCTTGGGCTGTGAACTTCCCCAAACCTGTTCCTCTCCTAGTCTTCCCCTTTCACGTGCTGGGGCTAAAAATCTTCTTTGGTAGGACATACCCTGTTTGTCAGCAACTCCTGTTGGGGGCAGACACTTTGCCCATTTTGTTGATTGTTATATTTACTGAAAGAATAAATTAGTGAATTTTGCTTTTAAAGATTTATTTATTTATTTGACAGATCACAAGTAGGCAGAGAGGCAGGCAGAGAGAGAGGAAGGAAGCAGGCTCTCTGCTGAGCAGAGAGCCCGATGCGGGGCTTATTCCCAGGACCCTGGGATTATGACCTGAGCCGAAGGCAGAGGCTTTAACCCACTGAGTCACCCAAGTGCCCCAAATTAATGAATATTTTTAATACTGTGTACAGTGACAAGACAAGTTGTTCTAGGTATCAGGAGTTAATCTCTGAGGGGTGGAGTTTGAAGCATTTCTATAAATTCTTTGTTCCTTCTATAATCTGAAAATATGTTTTCAGAATATTAGTATACTTGAGAATTTTCATTTTCATTTTGCTTCTTTGCATTGTACTTGTTTATCTAGACTGCTGATCTTGGACTTGATATTGGTGCCCAGGGAGAACCCCTTGGATATCGCCAGGATGGTATGTGTCTCAGGTTTCTCGATTAATTCCAAGTCAAGCTAAGGTTTCAGAGCTTTATCAGGAGAGCTGGTTTGCTCATCTGGGAAACCAGTGTTGGCAGGAAAGTAGTGGCAGCAGTTAAAGGCACTTCTGAAATTCCAGAGTCAGCAACAGTAGCTCTCTTGGAGCCTAGGGAATTTGGAGCCGCACACCGAGCAGGCGGCAGGATCACACCAACAAATGTGTGTCATGACTACTGGGCCTCTGCAGTGCAAGAGCATGACAAGTTGCTTTTGTAGTCCCGTTTTTGGTCAGAGAACCTATCATCTCTGTATCTGCAACCCACCCAGGAAATAAGAGTATGGGGAACTCTGGCTCCAGGCTCAGATCTGGGGTGGATCTGCATAGTTCTGCTATTAGGGTTTTCTGAAAAGCTCATTCAGATCTGGGTAATGGAGATGGAGCATGGGGTAGACTGTGAACAAATAGAACTGTGAGATTATAAACGTAAGTATTAGGCAGGCCACCGAGGCTCATAGGTGTCTCACATGACAGATACATAAACGTCAACCCATAAAGGTTTCACTGGAAATGGCAGCTTGCGTTTTCTCAGTACCTTTGTATCACTGGACTTTGCAACAAATAGGTTATATGCACCAGACCACCTTGCTTCTTCTGTCTCTTGCCCCTGACTTGTTGATGCTTGGGCAGTCATACATACAGTAGACTGCTTGCTGCCCCTCCGCAGTGATTTTACATCTCTACCGAAGCAGACACACAATGTTCAGTGGTAAACGGGATGGTGTGGTTAGAACCGGCTGGTCTGCCTCTCATGAAAACAGACTTTGTATAGCCTTGTGGGTGGCCTGACACTGAGTAATTACTTCGTTGAAGAAAGCTAGAAGTTGAAGAGTCTAGAAAGGCCTGCTTTCTGAGACAAGTTTGATGCCATTGAAGACCCAGCCTTAGCGTTAACTTTAATGTCTTTCTCCTCTTTCCTTCTGTCCCTTGCCCCTTTTGTCCACCCTGACTCCTCTAGATCCCAGCTATCGTTCTTTTCACTCTGGTGGATATGGCCAGGATGCTTTGGGGATGGACCCCATGATGGAGCATGAGATGGGTGGCCACCACCCTGGTGCTGACTATCCAGTTGATGGGCTGCCAGATCTGGGGCATGCCCAGGACCTCATGGATGGGCTGCCTCCAGGTGATAGCAATCAGCTGGCCTGGTTTGATACTGACCTGTAAATCATCCTTTAGGTAAGAAGTTAAAAAAAAGCCAGTTTGGGTAAAATACTTTTACTCTGCCTACAGAACTTCAGAGAGACTTGGTTGGTAGGGTGGGAGTGGTTTAGGCCTATTTGTAAATCTGCCACGAAAACAGATACAAACTTTGAAAGGAGATGTCTTAGAACATTTGACTGTTCTCAGATTTCTGGTTAAGTGGTCATGTGTGGAAGTTATTAACTTTAATGTTTTTTGCCACAGCTTTTGCAACTTAATACTCAAATGAGTAACATTTGCTGTTTTAAACATTAATAGCAGCCTTTCTCTCTTTATACAGCTGTATTGTCTGAACTTGCATTGTGATTGGCCTGTAGAGTTGCTGAGAGGGCTCGAGGGGTGGGCTGGTATCTCAGAAAGTGCCTGACACACTAACCAAGCTGAGTTTCCTATGGGAACAATTGAAGTAAACTTTTTGTTCTGGTCCTTTTTGGTCGAGGAGTAACAATACAAATGGATTTTGGGAGTGACTCAAGAAGTGAAGAATGCACAAGAATGGATCACAAGATATGGAATTTATCAAACTCTAGCCTTGCTTGTTAAATTTTTTTTTTAAATATCTGTAATGGTACTGACTTTGCTTGCTTTGAAGTAGCTCTTTAATTTTTTTTTTTTTTTTGCAGTAACTGTTAGTTTTTTAAGTCTCTCATAGTGTTAAGTTATAGTGAATACTGCTACAGCAATTTCTAATTTTTAAGAATTGAGTAATGGTGTAGAACACTAATTCATAATCACTCTAATTGTAATCTGAATAAAGTGTAACATTGTGTAGCCTTTTTGTATAAAATAGACAAATAGAAATGGTCTAATTAGTTTCCTTTTTAATATGCTTAAAATAAGCAGGTGGATCTATTTCATGTTTTTTGATCAAAAACTTTATTTGGGATATGTATGGGTAGGGTAAATCAGTAAGAGGTGTTATTTGGAACCTTGTTTTGGACAGTTTACCATTTGCCTTTTATCCCAAAGTTGTTGTAACCTGCTGTGATACGATGCTTCAAGAGAAAATGCGGTTATAAAAATGGTTCAGAATTAAACTTTTAATTCATTCAATTGTGTCACCTTTTTCTGCTTGTCATTAAACAGTTTGTGAAGATAGTTATTCAGCTTCATCCTGAGGAAAACACACATAGTGAAATAATTTAAGTTGTAATGAGAGAGTGAGCCTTACATCCAGATGGGGTTGTTGCCAACTTTCTTTAACAGTGGACCCTGGGTTAAGTTGCACCAGAAACCTCAGTTCAGAGGCTTGTCATGTGGTCTTTGGGCTCCATAGAACCAAACTGAAAGCCAGATAGGCTTACCCCCACTCCAGACACCATCAGATGGTTCCTTTCTATTAAGGTATTAATGAATTAACTACCCGGATTTGGATTTGAAGCACTTTCACATAAATGTGACTCATTTGGAGAGGGGAATTCCTTCAACTCCACTTTGAACTGAAAATTAAGATGGTTTAAGTGATGATGTTTATCTTGAACATAATCAGACCAGAATGAGCCTTCTTCCACCTGTCTGCCAGGTAGTCCTGTCATCCTGGCGGTAGGTCTTCAAGCCTTAGTTCATCCCTCAGGGCAGAGTCAGTAGACCTGTTAAGACTTGTATTTTGGTCTTTAGAAAAAGTGAAACTGTTTTGTGCTTAGGGAGAGGTGTTTGAGTTACCGGGTATTTTTATTTAAGATCGTGACTTAGATAAACATGTTCACTTCCTTTTGGTTGAAGTTTTGTGAAAGCCACTGTGGTCTAAAGTATAACTGGGATGGGAGAGGAGGTGGTTGGTTTCAGGTTCCTTCCAGTGCATGACAGAACCATGCCAGTATAGCAAGCAGCCTCACACAACGTACCACAGCAGGGTGTTGTACTTAAAGAACTTCTTAAAATTAGAAGACATTTTCAGGGCTTTGCTTAATATCGTTTTTGAAGTTCTACTTAAGTAAAGTTAATCTGATTCAGTAAGGTGGTTCTGTAAGTATTCAGTAATACAAAGGGCCAGGAGAATAGCCAAGACACTTGGAAAGAATGAGGGGGGAAGACTTGTTCTCCCAGTGGTCCAGGTCTAACTAGAAGGGTACAGGTAGCTGACAGTTACTGGCACAGAGACAGGGAAGATGTGGAAATAGTACTTGAGAGGAAGCTCTGGAGGTCAGTGTGAAAAGAGGGACTTTTTAGTAAAGGTATGGAACAGTTGGTAGCCATTTGGGAAAACAAAATGCAGAAGGAAAAAATCCATGACCCACAAAATACCAAGATTTAAAGACAAGTAGGGTCAGTATTAATGATTTTTCTTTTGCCTCGAACTCCATTACTATGCCTTGGGAGAACACAGCTTTCGACAGCCCATGTGTGTGATAACCGCCGTCCTGCAGTAGAGACTACAGCTTCACACGGCAGGCAGTGTGTAGATACAGCCAACAGTACTGACCAGAAGCAAGTCACAGATGCATGTTGTAGGACTTCACTGATCAAATAAAAGGGAATACTGTTTGGGGGACATCACCCCTGGATGGTAAAAACAAAAGGAGGAGATTGGATTACTACAGAACTCCGAATAGTGGTTACCTGGGGATAAAGGGCGCCTAAGACATTTGGTCCCATTGCAGTGACCACACTAAGCTGAAGAATGCAGCTTCCACGTGGGAGCAGATGTTTTAGACGTGAGGCTTCAGTCTGATTGAGTCCTTGACAGTGAAAGATCCTACTGCTTTTCAATTTTTGTTTTGATTTCTGTAGCAAAAACAGGTCTCAATCGTGCTGTTTGGTTTATAAAGTGGAGAGTGCCCAGTTGATTGCAGTTTCTTTGTTCCGATAGATGAGAATTTAAAGCGCCCTTACCTTACCTTGAGTGAATCACCCACCAGATGTAATTGCAGAGCAAGGGTCAAAGCTGAGAAGATGGTGCTTCCTTTTCCTCCGTCTCTGTGCTGGGGGGAGTCCCCTGCCCCTCCCCACCACAAGGGAGCTAGAGGGAGGGGACAGGCTGCCTCTACCACCTCAATAGTAAGGGCCCTAAAATGGGCTTTAAAAGACTCCAGGTCACATCAGGACTCCACACCTTCGTGGTCCTCATTCGGGGCTGTGACTTGTTTCTCATCCCTATACTTCCCTCCTCAGGAAGGGAAGGCTTGAGGCTTTCAGGGCCTCCTAAACTTTGGCTGGTCTTGTCCCCACACGCCCCACTTCCCTACCAGTTCCTCGCTGAAGCTCCTATGTCAGCTCCTCTATATATCCATAGATTCTGCCAGCGTATTTTTCTGCCACCAGGGGAGAGAGAAAAAAGGGGATCATGGTTCAAGCCAAGACAGGAGAGACCCAGTTCCTCTCTCACCTTGGCCAAGAGCCTTAGCCCACAGAGTTCCCGATTTGAGAGCTGGGTCAGGGATAAAGCCTGCGTGTGGTCACAGAATTGATCTGAAACCTCATGAGAAATCTGAAAAGTCTCAGGGAAATAGGGGGGCCACGAAGAGCTAGAGAATACAGAGAACTGTAAGAGTAGATTCTGTTCCTGCATCCCATAGAACCGTAGCCTCAGTTGCCCCGATGATTGCCCCCTGCTCTCAGGTGTAAGTTAAGGTCTTAAAGCTTTGGTCCTGCTCATGATGCGGGGAGAGGTAGTTCTGTGCAACCATTCGCGGTCGTCTCCTGCTCCCTAATTGACTCTGCAACTTGTGACGCCGTTTGTCCCTGAAGAGGCTCAGCTGATGGTTGTAGCCAGTTAAAGAGCAAATAGCTGAAGCACGAAGGTAGGGGGAATGAGGGCCGTAGGTGCCTGAGTCTGGGCCCCTTGCCGCTGCCAGAATTCCTGGGAGCTCAAGTGGGTCAGGAGCCAGGGGCCAGCTCTTCTCATAGAACTGGAGACAGCCTGAGAAGCCAAATATGAGGGTATGGGCCTCACACGGGGAGGGCAAGGAAGGGTTAGGCTTCCTGCCCACCCAGCCAAGCCTGTTCTTATCCCCTATATCTGAGCTCAGTGGGACCTGGGCTGCTGCTTTCCACTTAGCACCTTCACGAGAATCATAAAAAGGATCCCCTAACTCCAGGACGACAGCCTCACGTCAGTGTGAAGTTTGTCATGTGCTATCCTCTGTGCCCCGGCACCCTAGGCCAAGCAGTAGCCCTGCTTGTCCCTTACCTTCTCAGATAGCTTTTCCTGACAAAGGCAATGCTGAGGGGCCCCAGGCCAAGAAGGGTCCATTCAACAATATCATTCTAGAATATTAAAACTTGTGTTTTACCTCAAACGGCAAAGATTCCCCCATGCTCAACTAAAAAGAGTAAAGCAGAATCTTCCAGTGCTCTGAAATACCTTCTGGGAAGACTGCAGGCACAGAACTCCAGGGCAGTTCCCCCAAGAACTGAATGAAGGGAGGCAACAGATTTGTTTCCTGCGAAAGTAGGGAGACCTGTGCCTGTTCCCTGGACCCAGCAGGCAAGGCAGCTGGACCTGAGGGCCAGGCCTCGGCTGCTCCCTCACCCCAGGATCACAGGCAAAATCAGTGGGAGCCTGGAGCCTCTTCACCATGGGCGGTGAGTAGGCTAGGAGAGATGGGAATAAGACTGCCTGCTCCTGGGTAGGCCACTCTTGTGCTGTAACTAGTCCAGCTCAAGCTCTGGCTGCCCTGCTAAGGGACACACAAAGGCTGTGGTCAGGTCCTTAGTCCAACTAGACTCTGGGGCCTTGGCAATCGGACTGGCTCCTCTGAGCCTGTTTTCTTTCAGGAAATGAAGCTAAGGTGACCTGCTTTGCAGGTTGTAATGGCAAGTAAATAAAGTAACACATACACGCCCTTTGTGGAGTTGGGCACAGAGCTGCTATTTTCATTACAAAGCCACATGGAAGCTGGCAGACTTCCATATAGTAGTCTCCTGGACCGTGATAAAGTGGGGCTGTTGGTGACAACATGACCAGCTTCCCGTGATGCAGTGGATGGGGCC
Organism: Lontra canadensis; assembly: GCF_010015895.1. Lineage (NCBI taxonomy): Eukaryota > Metazoa > Chordata > Mammalia > Carnivora > Mustelidae > Lontra > Lontra canadensis. The sequence goes on along the minus strand of NW_022631014.1, from coordinate 16,024,796 downwards.
ACCTGTGTGCCCCCTTGTGCTTATCCTACCCATTCCCCCTGTGCATGGTGGCTGCCATCTGGGGCAGGATCCCATCTGGGCTTGGGACAGTTTCTTTTTACAGATGGGAGATACAGGCCCCAGAGAGGCTGAGGAAGGGCCTCAGCTTGCTGATGTGGTTTGAGCTGCCCAGACCACCCCCACCTTCCAGGCCAGACTCCAGAGTAAGCCTGCCTCACTACCACAGCCCCAGCACCTTTCTGCAATGTCCACCGAATATTTCCACGGGCTTCTTACATACGTAGAAGGTTTAAGAGCATATGTGTGAGGGAACATAGGAAGAAGCTGAGAAGGTTCTAAGGGTAAGGGGGTAATTGGCAGGAGTTAGCATCAAAGTAGAACCCCCCCCCACACACACACACCCACCCGGCCATAGCCCTGATCCCAACACCTAAATGGGCAGACCTTCAAGGACGCTGGGATTTCTAAAGCATTTTGCATCCTTTCGGCAAACCGCACTGCCTGCCTGTTGGTGGAGCTTTGCCCAGCCCTTCCCAGGATTCTTGGATTCAGTTTGTCCCTGAAATGAAAAGCCAGAGGTAAAAGTGGGAAGACGAAACTAAAACTAGCTTTCAGAGGCTTGCTCTGGAGCTGTAGCTGGGGGAGCATTCACACCTAGTCCTGTCTTTTAAATCTTCTCTGGAGAGATGTCCAGACACCGCAGGCCGAGGACTGTGGCTTCTCATCTCCCTGATTAGCATAGACTTTTGTGGAGGCTACCTAGCACACAACAGAGCAGGAAAGCACATTCTCAGAACAGCCAGCAAACCCATGGCTTCTAGACGCATCCCTCAGGAATGAAGGAACCACTCTGTTCTCAGTGGGTTTCCCGGCGCGCAGGGTGAGTGAGAACACCTCAACCGGAAGGTTCTGGTTCAGCCAACTTTATTAGGTCCAGAGCTACGGGCGGTGATGTGGTGAGTGTGCACAGCCAAGGGTGGGTGCTGCAGAGCAGGCTTGTGCCCAGTGCCTTCTTGCCTAATGTCCAACAGCTTGCAGGATTTCCAGGGCCAAGGAAGCCACCACACTGTCAGCAGACGAACTGTGAGAAAAATCAGAGCAAAAACACTTAGCCACCTCCAGGGCAAAATGTGCCCTCTTCCAAAGGGGCCAGCCTCTCATACTGGAGTACCTGATGGGCCAGCCCTGCGTATCACCTTGAGGCGCAGGAACAGGACACTCAGGCTTCAGGGCCTCAAGGTGAGAACCCTTCAGCCCCCTGGTCCCCCCACCTGACACTGAGCTGTAAGGGCAAGTCAGCAGCCAGCCCCTGCCTAGCCCAGGTCCTGCGACGGGCCTGCCCAGAGAGCCGGCCTACAGCTGACTTGAGCACGAGGGCCAAGATCCAGACCTGCTTCAGACACTGGCTCTCCCTGCTCCATATTGCCGCTTCCGGGCCAGTCAGCCTGGAGGCTCTGAGTTTCTTACTCTCATGTGTGTGGATGCGCAATCGAGCTTAACATGAAAAATTTGCCACTGGAGCAATCTGAGACACATTTAAACCTGTGCCTTCACAACTGTTAGCAAGGAAAAGGAGGACAGACAGCACTACCTTGAAGTATAAAATTGGCTCATGACAGACTCCTGACTACACACAGAGATAGAGCTCTGGCCAATAACCAGGGGTGGGGGTGCTGCGTAAGAGGTGGGTCACAGTGGACAGGACTGTGGTGTTTGAGCTCTGCCTGATCCCGGCTGTGTCAACTGAGAGCCCAGCCTGTGGCCCAGCTTGGGGAATCACTGTCCATTCCTTACCCCACAGGGACCCAGCAGAGCGAGGAGGAGCCCCCTCAAAGCCAGCCTGTTCCTCACCCCCTCACCTCAGAGAAACCACAGATAACCTACCTCTTTGGCTTAAACTTGAGAGGGACTGGGATAGTCTAGGAGATAGCATCCCTTCTCCACAGACTGCTTCTCAGCAATGTCCCAGCCATGTACTTTTTCTTCCAATTAATACTGAGGAAGTATTAATTGGAAGAAAAAGTACAAAACACCAGGAAGCCGAATTCAGAGAACACCGTGGTTCTGAAAACCAACCACCAGGAAACACTAGCACCCATTCCATGTCTTGTGTGCCCAGTGATGGCCCGGTACCCCTTAGGATGTGGCTCCTTCTCCCCAGGACCCAGAGAGCAGCTTAAGTTCAGGGCACTGTAGCCCCTACCACTTCCCTCAGCTCTGGGGACAGTGGCCTGACACAAGCCCAGCTCTGGTACTGTTATGCACAGTGAGCAGCCATCAACATGGTCTGACTGCAGGATGGATGCCTGGGTCACTTTGCTCCTGCTTCCATGATTTTTCCTTTGGTCACTTGGCATTAACAACTCAGTTCTAGTGTAACAACTTGTAAGCCCTGCCCACCCCACCCCCACCTGCTACCACCTCTCAAGTTTAGGCGGTGTGCATGGGTGGTGTCACCGTGGGATGAACCCTTCCTGCAGCCCTTACTTCACTGAGATCCCGGTTCCCACCTTCACAGTGTGTGACGTGCTCCCGGGCGACAGGGCAGCCCCAGGCTGTGAAGCTCACTTCTAGGACATACTGCACATACAGAGTGGAGAGCTGAGGACTAGGAGGCTCACCTCACTGTCAACTTCTGGGTGTCAAACAGTCTGGTGCACAGGTTCCCAGTTTTCCCCGAAGACATGGCCAAGGAAAATAGACTGTGCTGTCAGTCCTGCCCCAGCCCTGCCCAAACCCCTGCGAGGTGGTGACAGTGGAACCATGTGTGCACGGACTGGCCACACCTTCCTGGTAAGGTTCATCTCATCACATCCCCCTACTCCCGGCATCCCTCCTCAGCTCTCTTCCCTACAGATGGGACTATGCCTCCCCCACAGGACTAGAACATTCTACTTTTCTCCCTCCCGCTGTTGACCTCCCCAAACTCCCACCACCAGCACAGTGGGAATTCCCGGGGGGAGTGCAGGGGCACAGCAGCCCCTCACACACTGGCAATGGCAGGCTGGAAGGTCTGGGTCCTGGGATGTGGGGAAGCCCAGTAAACTCTGCACTGCTCCTCCTGGGCCTACTTACCCCCCAGCTGGGGCCAGCCACTCCAGAGCCTGCAGAAGGCCGCCCGAATCCTTGAGGCTCTCCAGGTGCTTCTCATTAGATGTGACCTACAAAGGAGGGAGAAAAAAGTGGTTGGCTGGCCCATCCCATTCCTGACTCAGGCCCCATTGGATGGGCACCCTGGGTCTCAGGCTCCTGGTGGTGGTAGGGAGCAGCCCGAAGTCCTACCCCCAGGGCACTGCTGACCAGAGCATTAGAGGCAGATAGTGGTGACCTCTGGGGGTAGTGAGCTGGAGGGAGTCCTTTGGGGCTGGAGATAGGCCACTTCAGGGTGGGGAGCGTCCTGTGGGTCCCTCAGGAGAGTTTGTGTTCTGGAAGCCTAAACTGCTGAGTTAGAGCAAATGATGGTGAATGAACTTCCAGTTGTTAGAGACAAGACTCCTTGGGGCCTTGAACCCAACACAACCTCTTTCATATGGACAAAAGAATCAGTTCTAGGTGCCTGGAGACGTGGGGGGTGGAGGAGCTGAGGGGAGAAGCACTAATAACCAAATCAGGGCACATACCCCTTCCTGAGTATCCTGGGGAGTGGGACCTGGCTCATTGTCATAGTCCTGGGAGGAACAGCAAAAACACATGGGAAGCTCTGACTCTCTGGCTCCTGTGAGCTGAATCATACACTCACAGGGATGGAAAGGTCTAGATGGGAGTGGACCCAACCTGGGCTTCCAGAGACAACCTCATAAAGCCCTCCATAGAAGTCCATGTCTGTGAGGCAAGAAGAGAAGGCTTTAGGAATGAACCTTGATGCTAGTATTAGACTTGCTCCTCTTAATTCAACTTCTGTGTCCTATTTTTGTCTTTGTTATTAAAAAAAATGTATAATAAACATTTGCATGGTACTTTACCTTTCAGAAGGCTCTGCAGTCTTCTGTCAATTTTCTCATCTACTTTTATTTATTCACCTTGCAAGGTAAGCATGTAGGATATTTTATAGATGAGATCATTAGGAGGGCAAAACAGAGGTACACCTGGAGCCCAATCCTAACCCCACCATGAAGCTGGAGCCAGGCTGGCCTCAGCTGCCCCCCAGTGCTTAAGTGGTCTTTCCATTTGATCATTGTGACCAGGGCTGGATTATCCTTTCTCAAGAGCTGAACATTTCATAATCACTCATGGTGATACGAAGGTCATAGGGGTTAATTAGACCTTAATACAGACTCTGAATTTCATGTGAGTTTGTACCTCCACTGAGATCCTATCCCACCTTCTGAGTGTGCCAGCGACCAGCTGCCAAGGTCAACTGCATCAGGTGTGATTTCTGCAAAGATTTACATCTTAAAAGGCCTGCATGTAAATTTGTCCTGAAATTATACCCAACTTGATGAGTTCAAAGGCTGCTATTTGAAAACATCAGCTTAGTTAAATTAGGTCTAAAGTAAGCACAAACTTACACTACAGGGGTCTTCAGGGAGGTGTCCCACCTGATTTTTCTAAAAACTGTGCAACACACAACTCAGTTGAGCTATGTCCACAACCACTGCCCTGACCAGCCCTACTGTGGGACTATGTGTAGAGGCTGTGCTCCAAGGCAATTACCCAACAAGCTGCAAAGAAATAACAAGACCCAAGGTGAGTTAGAAGGTACAAATAGAAAACTACATGAGAATGAAGTGATGAAAGGAAGAGATCAAAACAGCATCATGTGTGGCTGACATAAATGTAGCCATAAACGATGCCAAAAGAATTCTTTAAAAACTATGTGATTCGGCCATTTAACTGAACTCATTATTTTTTTTTAAAGATTTATTTATTTTAGAGAATGTGCAGGAGTAAGGGGAGGGGCAGAGGGAGAGAATGTCCAGCAGACTCCCCACTGAGTGAGGAGCCCAAAGTGGGGCTCAGTCTCAGCAATCCTGAGATCACCAGCTGAGCCAAAACCAAGAGTCAGATGTTCAACTGACTGATCCACCCAGGTGCCCCTTAACTAAACTCTTATTAACAATATCAGTTGTCCTGTATATAAAGATGAGTTAATCAGAAGATAAATATTGTAAATAAATCAGAGGTTCTAGTTCTGGGTGAGACCAAAAAAACACATGCCACCCTTTTTCTCCCTCTAAATGCAGTTATAAAACCTGAACAGAGTGCGCAGCACAGCTATTTGGGAACACTGAAAAGTGAACAGCAACAGGTAGACTGGAGAAATGAAGTGAATTCAAAGCACCACTAAATTGGTGTAGAGTTGACCACTTCTCTCCCTCCAGTATAGCCTGGCTTGAAGTCAGCACTATGGGGCAGAAGAGAGAGCTCAGGGGAAACCAGGCTTGAAGAATGGGAAAGGAAACTCCCAAAAGCTAACAGAGAACAGATAAAACCCTCCAGGTTTGTCCCCCCTCTCCTTTCCTTCAGTTCTTTTATCCCAGGCCCCAGGCAATTCTGTGGAGGCAGCGACAACAGCAACAGCAGCCAGTGACAGGGGCCCCAGCCAAAACTGCCCTCTCCCTCTGCTCTATTCTCACCAATGTTTAGCCCAGACATGGCAGTAAGTGAGCAATTTATGGCCAGACAAAAAATGGGAGATTCAAGAAACCAGTAAAGTATTGGGGAGATAACAAATCAGGAAGAGCTTGAGAAAAAAAAACAAAAAACAAAAAACACCATAAAATTGTTTATAAACTCATAGGCTCATGCATGCATGGAACTGATCCAAATGGCATACCAAAAACTTAGGGAACTGAGCTAATAAACCTCTGTCCAGACCCCAGACTGACCCCTAGAGGAGAGACACACAAGATAGACCCAAATGCTGAGAAACTGATGTAACATTGAAATTGCTATTCTAATCTGCAGCCTGATCATAACCAACATAATTGCTTGCTCGAGTTAAAGTATCAATATTCTCTGTAGGGTTCCAAGTAGGCACATTGTCTCATAATATAATATTAAAATAGCCAAGATAAAATCCAGAATTGCTCAGCATCCAACCAACCATGAAAATCTCAACTCACATGAGAAAAGACAATACAAAATAAATAACAGGATGACACAGATGTTGGAATTATCTGACAAAAACTTTAAAGTCTTGTAAAAATGCTAAAACAAGCAATCACTAATGCTCTTGAAACAAGTATTAAAATAGAATGTAACACTCTTAAAACAAGTATTAGAATAGTATTAAAGTACTAGAATAGAATGTAAAAAATTAGAAGATATAAAGGAGAACCAAACAAAAATTTAGAGGTAAAAATATAACCCTACATTTTTAAAAACCGTGCCAAATGGATTCATTAGTATAATGAAATTTGCATAATGGAAAGAGGCAGATAAATAGAAATGATCCAATCAGAGCAACCAGAGGTGGGGGGAAAGTTTGAAAACACAAAAAGAGCCTCAGGGATCTGTGGAGCAATAACAAAAGGTTTGTACCACTGGAGTTCCAGAATGAGAGGGTAGGGCATGAATGGATGAGAAGTATTTGAAGAAATCATAGCTAAAACTATTTCAAGTGTGATAAAAGACATAAATGTACATAGTCCAAAAAAAAAAAAAAAGTGAGAGGCTCTCAAAAAAGATAAACCCAAAGGATCCATATCCAACACATCATAATCAAATTTGCTGAGGGCAAAGGAAGAATTGTGAAAGCAGGCAGGGAAAAAAAAAAAAAAAAAGATACATTACCTATAGGGGAACGCTGATTTGAATTACTGTGGATTTCTCATCACACTGAGGTCAGAAAAGACTGACATAATATTTTTAAATTGCTTAAAGAAAGTAGGTATCAAACTAGAATTCTATATCTCGCAAAAATATCATTCAGGAATTAGGTAAAATAAAGATATTCTCAGGTGAAGGAAAACTAATGGAAGCGTAAGTTCTCTAAAAGAATCACTAAAGGAAACCCTTCAGGGGCACCTGGCTGGCTCAGTCATAAAAGCACGTGACTCTTGATTTTGGAGTTGTGAGTCTGAGCCCCATCTTGGGGGTAGAGATTATTTGAAAATAAATAAATAAACTTAAAAAAAAAAAAACAAAAAAAAAGCAAAAACCTCTTCAGAGAGAAAGGAAATAACACCAGAAGGAAACTTGGAACATAGGAATGAAAGAAGAGCAACAGAAATGGTAATTATCTGGGTAAACATAACAGACTATTCCCTTTCTTCAAAATACATTTGACAGTAGGAAAGATGAACATATAATATTGTCCAATGTAGATATAAGAGAAATGAAACATAAAGGGGGGAGAACAGAGTAATCTATAAGATGGTAAGGTTTCTATATTATAATTGAAGTTGTAAAATACTGATTATAAGTAGATTGTGAAAAGTCAAGTCTTTTATAATCCCAATAGCAACCACTAACAAAACTTATACAGAGATAGTAAAAAATACAATCATAAAAGAAAACGTACAGAAATCTTAATAAATACAATAGACAAAATGTTAAAACATTTTGACATTTTAACATTTGACATGTTAAAATATAAAGACAAAAATAGCTTAAAAGAAATCAGGAAAGAAAAAAATGAAAACTGAGGGGATAAACAAATAAAAACAAATCAAGAATTACATTAAATAAATGTAAATGATCCAAATGCAGCAAAAAAAAATTTTTTTTCTACATGACAAAAAAAATGACCCAACTATATGCTGTCTACAAGAATCTTAACTCAAATAGAGTGAGATAGGTTGGTAAAAAGTAAAAGGATGAAAACAGATATACCATGCAAACATGAATCAAAAGAAAACCAGGGGCGCCTGGGTGGCTCAGTGGGTTAAAGCCTCTGCCTTCGGCTCAGGTCATGATCCCAGGGTCCTGGGATCGAGCCCCGCATCCGGCTCTCTGCTCCGCGGGGAGCCTGCTTCCTCCTCTCTCTCTGCCTGCCTCTCTGCCTACTTGTGATCTCTGTCAAATAAATAAATAAAATCTTAAAAAAAAAAAAAACCAGAATGACTACATTAATATCAAAGAAGACTTCAGAACAAAAAAATTATCAAGGATAAATTATCAAAGGACATAACATTTTGATAAAAAGGTTTATCATCAAGAAGATAGAACTATTTTTTTTTTACTCATTTAGCAATATAATTAAAAATACACAAAGCAAAACTGATACAAGTGAAAGGAAAAACAAGTAAGTCTACAACTGCAGTTGGATGCTTCAAACCTACTTTCATAGTAATAGACAGAATGAGCAGAAAAAAAAGATCAGCAAGGATACAGAAGAGTTGAACCACACCATCAGCTAACTGGTATTGACAGCTACCATTGACATTGGTAGAGCACTAAACCCATCAATAACATAATATATATTTTTTTCCCAAGAACTCAGGAACATTCACCAATCTACATAACACTCTGAATCATAAAACAAATCTTAACTCATATAAAAGAATTGAAATCATATAAATTATATTTTTGATCATAAACTAGAAATCAATAAAGATAATAGGAATATCTCAAATCCCTTGAAAATTAAACTTATTCCTATAACCCAAAGATCATTTTCCCAAGGAAAATTTAAAAATTAGAAAATATTTTAACTTAATAAAACTTAAATAAAATATTTTAACTTGGTAAAAATGACGATATATCTAAATCTATGGGATGCTGCTAAAGCAGTGGTTAAGGAGAAATTTATAGAACTAAATACTTAACATTAAACCTGAAAAAAGGTTCAAATTAATAATCCAAACTTTCATGTTAAGAAACCAGAGAAAGAAGAGCACGACAAACTGAAACTCAAAGAGGAAAGGAAAAAGGAACAGAAATAAGAGTAATGTGGTACACATAAGTCCAGGTATTATCAACATGTACATTAAGTGTAAATTTAACAAATACTACAAGTAAAAGACTAAGATTTGCAGTCTGGATATAAAAAAGAACACAACATAACTACATGCTGCTTATGAGAAATGCACCTTTTTAGATATAAGGGCACAGAACAAATGGAGGGTAAAGAATGAAAAACTAGGGTCACCTGGGTGACTCAGTAGGTTAAGCCTCTGCCTTCAGCTCAGGTCATGGTCTCAGGGTCCTGGGATCGAGCCCCGCATCTCGGTCTCTGCTCAGCAGAGAGCCTGCTTCCTCCTCTCTCTCTGCCTGCCTCTCTGCCTACTTGTGATCTCTCTGTGTCAAACAAATAAATAAAATCGTAAAAAAAAAAAAAAGAATGAAAAAAGATGCTACACAAATACTAGCCAAAGAAAGTTTGTGTAGCTAATATCAGTTAAGGTAGACTTTAAGCCAATGATCATAACTACAGGTAAAGACGGATATTTCGTATTTATAAATAAATCAACTGACCAGGGATATGTACACCAAGTCTAAATTCTAAATGTACTTAAAAACCCGTCTAAAAATAAATTTTAAAAAATGATGAAACCAATATGAGCATTAGATACCATAATTATATGGGGTACTTTCAATCTCTCCCAGGAACATGCAGACAAAAATCAGAAGGAATGCAGACTTTATTTTGGTTTTTGTGTGTTTGGTTTTTGTTTTTAATATTTTATTTATTTATTTGACACAGAGAGAGAGAGGGAGAGAGTACACAAGCAGGGGGAGTAGGAAAGGGAGAAGCAGAGGCTCAGCGGGGAGCCCAATGCGGAGCTCCATCCCAGGATCCCTGGATCATGACCTGAGCCAAAGGCAGACGTTTAACCGACTGAGCCACTCAGGTGCCCCTGGATACAGAATTTTTATACAAGATTGACAGACCTGACCTAATTGATATATAAGGAAAAACTCATCTAACAACTTAAGAATATATATTCTTTTCAAGAGTACACGGGAAGTTTTCAAAATATACCACATATTGTGTTATAAAGCAAGTTCTAATAAATTTCAAAGGTATTAATCCAACAAAATAGGTCAGGATCTATATGCTAAAAACTACAAAATGCTGAAGAAAGAAAAAAACTAAATAAATGGATATGTTATGTTCATGAATTGGAAGACTCAATATAGTAAAGATATTCTCTCCCAAAATCCCAGAAGAATTTTTTTTTTTTTTTTTTGAGAGAGAGAGAGAGAGCATGTGGGGTGGGGAGGGGGAGAGAGAATCCCAAGCAGACTCCATACGCAGGACAGAGCCCAATGTAGGGCTTGATGCCAGGACCCAGATATCATGACCTGAGCCAAAAATCAAGAGTCAGAATCTTAACTAATTGAGCCACCTAGGCACCCCTCCCAGAAGGATTTTATGTAGCAATAGACCAGCTGATTCTCAATTTGTATGGAAAGGCAATGGAACTAGAGTAACTAAAACAATTTTCAAAAAAAAAAAAAAAAAAACAATAAATTTGGAGAAACCACACTACACAGTTTTAAGATTTACTATATAGGTACAGTAACCATGATGGCATGGTATTGGCAGAGGGAAAGACATAGAGTCAAACAGAAGTGATCGCCCAGCAATAGCCTCACACAAATACTATCAACATTTTGACAAACGCGCAAAGGTAACTGAATGGGGGAAAGATAGTCTTTAGAACAAATAGTGCTACAACAAAGAATGCCTATATGTGAAAACATGAACCTAGGCACCTATTTTATACTTTAAATAAAACACAATTCATTCGGCTGGCCCCTGACTATGATGCTTTGGATGTTGCCAACAAAATTGGGATCATCTAAACTGAGTCCAGCTGGCTAAATCTAAATACAATTTTTTCATGATAAAAAAAAAAAAAAAAACACAATTCAAAACAAATCATATATCTGAATGTATAAAATGTAAAACTATAAAACGTGTAGAAGAAAATATAGGAGAGAATCTATGTGATGTTAGCTTCATTGATGAATTTTTAGACTGAAAACAAAAGCACAATCCCTGAAAAAAAATTGACAAATTGGATTTTACCAATATTAAAAACTATATGCTCTTTGTAAAATACTGGTAAGAGAGTAAGATAAGCACAGATTGGGAGAAAATATTGGCAAATCACATATCTGATAAAGGACTTTTATCCACAATGTAAAAAGAACTTTAAAACTCAGCAGAAAAACAACTCGCTGGATCGTTAAAAATGGGCAGAAAATCTGCCCAGATACTTCACCAAAGAAAGTCTTATGGGTGGCAAAGGAGCACGTGTGTTATTAGGGAAATACAAACTAAAACCACAAAGCAATACCACTACATCCTTATCAGAATGTCTAACATTCAGAAAACTAACATCAACAAATGCTGGCCAGGAAGCAGAGCAGCAGAAACTCCCATTCGTTGCTGGCTGGAATGCAAAATGGTACAGCAGTTTGGAAGACAGTTTGGCACTTTCTTATAATAAATGTGGTCTTACCATATGGCCACTCTTAGGTAATTCACCCAAGTACACTGAAAACTTAACGTTTGCACAAGAACTTTTATTCCAAAAGTCTTTAGCAGCTTTATTCATAATCACTAAAAAGTGAAAGGAACCAAGATGTCCTGCGACAGGGAAATGAAAAAACAGTAGGGAAAGCATTTGTGCATTACTTGGTGTCTAGGTCTGATTGGGTCTTTAGAATGACATCGAAGTAAGGTCCAGATGATTTTCGAGTTTTCATTTACCCTGCTAAGTTATTTTGTCCTGTGATTACCCATTTCCTGTAATTAGTCAAGCTGGCAATATTAGGATTTCCAGTGGCTTCAAGATGATCCTTAGGAGTGAATAATTCCTTTCTCCCAAAGTTTGGGGTCTTCTCAGGCCACTGAGAGTTATAAATTAAGATGGGAACCAACCCTACTTTAGAAACATTCCACAGTACCTACCACACAGTGTGGCCCTGAACCTTCTATGTTCTCAGTACTTAAGCTTTTTTGAAACCCAAATTGTGGGTCTGTTCAAGAGCCGTCCTACTCTTTCTCTTTTGTCTTACAAAGCAGAGAATGTTCTGTGCACAGTGAGACCCACAGAAAAATGTCAGTGAGGTAGAAGTGATACTTGTCCTCCATGATCCTGAATTTCTGGCTCAGCCACTGTGGAAGAACTTCTCATGACCATGATTAGAGTCGTCAAGAAAGAGCATTGCAAGGACTCGTTTTAAGAAAATAAATAATGTAAGAGGAGATTGGCAAAGAGTGTAAACATAATATTTCTCCCTGCAATTACTATTTTCATTACTAGCACTCAGCTAATTCCCATAAGCCAAGACAAACAAACTCAATTTTATTTTCCAATAATGTACTATAGCCGAGGTTCCTGGACCTCCAAGAGTCCACAAGTGGATTTCATTATTTCCAAATGCCGTACACTTCCTGAGAAAAGTCACGCCTGCCTCACATTCCTCCTCATTATGATTAAAAATGTACCTGCTGAATATGGAGTACCAGTCATTATCTCACGCTGAGACATCTGACTCGTAACTGTGTGGCTAAAATCAGTCAAAATGGAAACACGAATTATACTAAATACATGCCATTCTCTTGGTAGACAGGATTGCTCCAAACATGGGATGTTTAAGAAAAAGATCAGAAAAAAAGTTGGGAATTGGAGCTTAGAATTAAGAGCAACTTGGAAAGAATATTCCTCCACTGCTGTTTAATTGAGGATATATATTAAAAAACAGGTAACACACTTTGGGCCAATACACGACTTATTCTACCTGCTACCATCACTTGAATGTGATGTGTGTCGATCAGCATTCGTGCATCACTGGGCATAACTACAACATTGAAAGGAGAGGCAAGTGTCCTGCAGAATCAACCTTCAAATGCCCTACCAGGCTCACAAACTCTAAGGTAGTGGCTTTACACAACCTATAGGACAAACTTAGGCTTGGCTCCTTTCTGGATTTCATCTTCCCAAAGGCAAACCCACAGAAAAGTCCTCTTCTGTGTCTCCCCCCTCCACCCCCCGCCCATGTCAGGACACTGAAGTCACCCAGTCCTTTCATTGGGCAGGTGAGGCTGTGACAACAGGGAGGACAGTGGCTTGCCCAGGGCACAGGGGCCACAGAGGGACAAAGTCAGGCCTGGTGCCTACACTCCTGATCTAAGGCCATAAAAAAGGTGTGAATGAGAATGTACTTTAATTTTCTATCATGGTGGTATATAATGAATTCACGTTCATGAACATGACTCACAGCATCATCCTTGTGAAGCTCATAAATGTTCCAGGGTGAGCTTCTCTATTTAGAGATGGTTTCTGGGGAAATGGGGAGCTATGTAGCTGCAACTGAGTCAGGCTTGGGCAGCCTGTGGGGTTTATGAGTGTGTCATAACATCTGCCTGTGTCTTCAGCGATCCTGAATGTGTGTGGCAAAATGAAGCCAAGGTAGCTTTGGTTTTCTAACCAGAGAGGCCTCCAGACAGGCCCAGGCAACGCTCAGAGACTAGAAAAATCCAGGAGATGAAACAGGCCATGGGGAGCCAGCCCAGGTGCTCCCTGGTGCTTGTTATTATAGACACACACTTCACACAGGGGAGGTTTGTTTTAATTCCGTGCCCTTCAGATCTCACAAATACAAGTAAAAACAGGCAGGTAACTATGACAACCCTACTTCAGAGAGTTTAAATTTCAAAAATAAACCCATCTGCCGAGCCCCTTTATTTTGTTCTCTTAACAGATACTTGGTCTTCTCTCAGCAGAGATTTTTAGGTGACTTCATAGCCATTTTACCAAATGCAAAGGGAGGCAGGCTTTCCCCTTGCCATCAGACACCAGGATGGAATCTGGGGAAGAACCTCTGGAAGGTATGAGGGGATCTGGCAGTTCCTCCCCTACTTTCAGCCTGGTGTGGCGGTGTTCGCTGTGGGCCTCTCCAGAAACTTATTGAGCTACTGCCAGGCTCCTGCCTCCCACATGCACATTCAAGCAAGGCCATATTAACACACGCTGCTCTGCACCCAGGCCCGTACGCTCATCATACCTTCCATGATGCTGAGTAAATCTGGGGTAAAATGGAGCAAATCTCATGCAGCTTTCAGTGGCCTCATGGCACACAGGACTTCCCTGGAGTCTGTTTAAAAAGTTTATGCCCCTCAATAAAAGCAAGTGAGGCCCCTTCAGACTAGTAAGCAGGAAGGGATGACTGGAAGGAATCTAGAGGTGATTCCTGTAAGTGGATCTGCTGATTGATCACTAAGGGGTAAGGGGTTCTAGCTACAACCTACACCGGGGCATCTCCAGGGAAGAGAGGGCTTGCAGATGAGGCAGACCTCCTGGCAGAGCCTTGCTCACCTAGATTTGCCCCAGATTCCCATGGACTCAGGCTCTCTGGATGGTGCCGGAGGTCTTAAGCTAAGCCTGAATGGTACGGGAGCCTACACAGTACCATCTGTGTGTCCAGACTGACCGCTATGGAGGGATTCGTCTACGCTCCACAGGAAGCACAATTTAGCTTTCATTCGCAGTTTAGCGGCATCAAGGCCCAGAGAATGGTGACAGCCAGAAGGTATTCATTCCTCAAGTTGAAGAAGGCTGGGGCAGAAGAGGAAGAAAATGGCTGACCACCTCTCATTCAAGGGCACCCAATGAGGTTCCATGTTGAGTACTCAAGAACTGGGGTTGGGGGGAGTGCGTTGCAGGACATTGGTAGGTGTGCACAGGCAAGGCTCACAAGTCTTGGGTTTCAGGTAGGAACTGCTGGGATTCACCTTTGTAAGACCTAAAAGGCCCAGGAGTAGAATGGTCTTGGAATTTGGGTCAAGAAAGGAGAGACTTGAACAACCTTGAAAAATAAATCTTAGTATGCTCACTTCCCCCAGAAGGGGAAATGGAGGCTAGCAGGGCTTCTGTGACTTATCCAGGGTCACATGGCTAGCAAGCACTGGCACTGGGATAGGACCCAGTCTCCCCAACTTCAAGACCCCTGACTGTTCTTCCCAAGAGACCGCTCCATCCTCACATGTGCTGCTGAATACCCTGCATGGCTGGAGTTGGCTGCTGGGCTGGGCAATAGTAGTAAGTGACTGACTGAGGGAGTGTGGTTGCACTTCGAGCTCCTCCGCCTACATGCTGGTGATCCGGTGTAAAGGCTTGCCGGTTCCGTGCCGCTGTGCACCCCACCCCTTCTGAATCGTATGATACCCTGCTTCCCACCATTGCTGTTGTGGACTCCCATCATTTCCAGTGGGAGCAGGGACCACAGAGTATCTCTCCTAAGACAGAACTGGGGTTCCAGGTGTTGCCGGGAGGACTCTGTAGGTCATGTGTCCTGTCTGATAAATGGCTCCTGATTTGGAGACCATCACTCATTTGGTGATTGCCTTCACTGCCTGGCTACCAGAAGGCTTTTGTGCATCCCTCCTTGCATCCATGGGTGGAGGTCTGTCCTTGCTGGTGATGGGAAGTGAGTTATGAGTTTTCTGGGCTGCCACTGTAGACTATTATCTCCTGTTCTCCTCCCAATGGCCCTATGAGAAAGGTCTATGATCCCACATTTGAGGTGGGGGTGAGGTTGCTGGTCTGTAGTGGAGCTGGGATGGAGACCAGGTCTGGCTGATTCCATTGCTCCCCCTGCCCTAATCACCATGCTGCCCTCTGCCTCACCCTATCAGTGTCTGGCTGGAGGAACGCTCAACAGAGACAGAGCCAGCATTCAACCAAGGAAGGTAGGAGTTGACGTCTACTGTGAGTAATAAGAGGCTGGCATTCCGGCATGACGGGAGCCAGCCCCAGCTCCTAGGAGGAATAGCTGGGCCTGCAGTATTTAAGGCTACAGCCTCTGGAGCTAGGGTCAACGTGGGAAGCACTCTCCTCTCAGCTGACACTTCCAGATTTGGAAAAGCAGCCATCAAAGGAGGATGGGTGGTAGGCAAACATGTGAATTATCAGATGGCTTTAGTGAGAACACACCAGTGTGGGAGGATTTTTTTCTTTCTGTTGACCTTTCTTTCCTTCTCCTAGGGGTCTGTATGCTCCCAAGTCTAGCCTGACACCTCAGTTCTCCTCTCCTGCCCAGACTGCTGCCTGCACCTATAAATCCAGGGGCCATGGAAATAATATGCTGAGGACTTGTTTTCCCTTTTCATCCCATAAGACACGATTATTTTCTAGAAGAAAATTATTCACTTCTACTTCCTTCATTTTAGGCCAGCCAATTCTCTCATATCTCTGTGGGGCAATAAAAATGCCCTTATTGCTTAAAACTGTCCATAATTATATCAGTTTCTGGCCATTAAATCTAGTAAGTTTAAAATGTTGAATATAATATAGCTGGTTTGGGATATCTTTTAAGCCAGATCCAACTGACTAGCTACAACAGCCAGGTCCAAAATATGTGAGGAAAAAGTAGCTTTAATTGGCAAAGAATTACAATTGTGGACTGCATGTGGATATAAGGATAAACTAGAGGATGGCCCAGAGAGATTTCTGGTGAAATACAGGCTCCATGTCATTTTCCCCAGAGGATCCCATCCATGTGCTTGGGCAAATATGAGAGAGTGGATTTCCAAGGCAGTGGTCCTAGGATGTCAACCATGGGATGTGGCTGGAATCACTTCCTCACAAGAGAAAATACTCAAGGTAGCAACCATCACATGATTTGTAAAGCATAACTTGGGTCACAGGAAGTGAGGAAGTGTGTGAGTAGAAATAATTTGAACTTGACCCAAGAAAGTTCCAGCTCATCCTTTGGAATACTATAGGGTCATACAGAGGTGTCTGACAGTGGGATCCCTGGTTTGTGGTACGAGCTATGTGTGTGTGTAAGGGCGAGGCTTTGAGGTGGGAAGGAAGCAGATAGGAGAAGTGGGTTAATAGTACCCATTTCCAGCTCTTTCTCTGAACCTTCTAGTGGATGGAGAGACAAAGTAGAGCAATGTTGATATCAGGTCAACATGGCTAAATAAGCCCCCACAGCTTCCTTCTTTCCTCAGTTCCTCCCTGCACCAAGTGAGGACACTGTTAGCTACAACACCACCCTGCTGTGGTTCAGCAATTATAAATAAGAACAATCAGGAAAATGCTCATGATGTAAAGTAAAAAACGCAAAAAATAAACACATATGTGGAACATGACTACTGTCATCTAAGAGGAGTACTGGTACATGCTAAGTTTGAAGCCTCTAGTGTTGTGAGAGAATTACACACCTCATTCTCACTCCCAAGGCCCTCAGTTAAGTGAGAAGTGGGCAGAAAAGAAACCACAACAGTAAATGGGATGACACTTGAAAAGCTCTTTCGGCAACTGTATGTGTCCTACACATGTTAGTTAGTATGATTCTGTACTCTAGATCAGGGTGTACTGAGCACCTACTGTATACCAGGCCCTATTTGAAGTCTGCAGATCTAGCGCGTGGAGGAGGGTTGAGTCAGAGCTGTGGCTGTGAGAATCAATGAAAAAGTAAACAGAATAATTTGAGATAGCAGTAGGTGTCATGAAGAAACCAGAGCAGGAGGAGAGAAGTGTGTGTGGTTGGGTGGCCGGGACAATCTCCCTGAGGACAGAATGATAAGAGCACCAGCCATGAGAACAGTCTGGGGGCCTGTATTCTGCAGAGGAACAGGCGCAGCAACCATTCAGGTCCCAAGGTAGGAACGACGCCACACGGACTGGGGAGCAGTAGAAGTAGGAAGTCAGCTGGGAGGAACTACCAAAATGGTCCGGGGGACGGCCATGGGGACCCCATCCAAGAGCTCACCTGCCAACCCCAGGTTCCCAACCACACTGACTTGACCCTCCTGTCTTTCCTTCTAGTAATCCTTCAATTATGCAAAGAGAAGATGCTGCCTGGACCTTTGTTCTCAGTGGCAGAGACTTTACCTTCTCTGGTGGAGGTGTGAGGCAACAGATGACTGGAGGGGTGGTGAGTGTGCCAAATGGGACAACCCCTTATTGTAGACCAAGTGTCTACACAGTCCCTTTTGGGGGAATACAATAAAATTCTACATCCTAGACTTTGTGATGTGGAAAAAGAACCCTTGAGATTTCTATCAGGACTCTCCAGAGACAAGGAAAAGGTGGACATAGAGACCATCCATTTGAAACAGGTCATGTGATCACAGACTCATTCTCAGAATGGAGGGAGATAAACTCATCTATGATTACTAATCATCTTTTTTTTTTAAAGATTTTTATTTATTTATTTGACAGACAGAGATCACAAGTAGGCAGAGAGGCAGGCAGAGAGAGAAGAGGAGGAAGCAGGCTCCCCGCAGAGCAGACAGCCCGATGCGGGGATCGATCCCAGGACTCTGAGATCATGACCTGAGCTGAAGTCAGAGGCTTTAACCCACTGAGCCACCCAGGCACCCCTGATTACTAATCATCTTTTAAACAGACTTACTAGATGAGCTTTTGGTTTTTGGTGACTACTTGTTAAAAATTGGTAAACTCTTAGCTAAACGAGAGAAGTCTTCAACCTACTCCTGACACACACATCATGACTGGAGGAAAACATCAGTTGGTTATGGCTGGCTGTGAATTCTGCTTGTAACCACATGCTCCACAAGCTGAAACACCTTTGCTAGTGTGAAGTCACTGCATTCACAAGTACAAGGGAGAGATGATACAGGGTTGGGGCCTAGTAACTTGCCCCCACAGGCCCTCAGGGAAGTCAAGACAAAGGATTCTAAAGACATCAAGTTGGGATCTGTTAAGTCATAACAGAGGACCTCAGGGATGGAGAGACATGAAAGGTTGAGACAGCTGGGTCTGGAGACAGAGCCAACACCTCAGGATCCTCAGTCTGGGGTAGGCCTGGGCCTCCACTCGGGAAGGCAAGTGAGGGAACACTTCAGGGCTGGTGGGCAGACAGCAGCCACAGGTTCCACAGCCAGCAATGGTGTGGATGCAGGGAGCGGCCTGCTTTGGGAGTGACCTGCCAGCCTTCCTGGGCCTCAGAGGCAGGTGGCTTCCAGGAGGCTCGCTATCACCTCAGCAGTCACCTCAGCATGTGTCAGGACAAGGCCAGGCATAGGCAGGCAGAGCCAAGGGTGAACTCATTTCTTGTGCCTTACACTGTCCTCCAAATTACACTCTTATACTTCTGAGACCCTCGAGTGATTGGGGGCTATTAAAATTTCCTCAAATTGGTAAAACTGGGAAGAAAATGACATGGAAAAGAAAATTAGAGCACATCTGGTTTACAGGATTAAAGCCATCAGTCACCAATTAGTCAAAATTTAGGCCCGATATCGACTGCTGGACAGCCAAACATTCCCATGGTGGCTGTTATTTTTGTTGAGAGATTTAATACTAAGAAACTCCATTTGGAAGCATTTTAATAATGACCATTCTGAGAACATGAGTAGCCCCAGTGAGCATCTCGTCCTACCTTCCCTCAGGCAGACCACAGCATGAGGACATACTTTGTGAGGCCTCAAGAAAGCCTGGCTCCAGAAGGAGGAAGGAGCGTCGTGAAGTCCCGGAATTTCACCTCAGAGGCAAGTCAGCTGTCGACTGACCCTGAAGCATCCATTATGCACAGCTAGATCATAACAAGGAGCCATGTGTGGTGGGTGTAGGTGGGCTTGGGAAAACCCGAGGAGAAGCCCTAGGTGAACCTGGTGATCTACACAGTGCTGAGCAGAATTGGTATCCACAGGAAACAACTTCCTGGACAAGGGTCAAACTGGCCTTGGGATAAAATTAACTGAAGCAAAGTCTCAGAGTCTTCTGGGACAACATCAAAGAGCCTGGATCTTTCTGTCTAAAAGGCTCTGGCAGGCTGAGGTGACCAATCTCTGCAGGCCTCTATCCCTTATCTCTGTGGGGAACTCATGGGGCTGGGAAAGGGGAGCATGGCTGCTGCTGGTTACTGGACAGGGTTCAGGCTCCTGGAATCAAGGAAGTTGTGGCTACCACTTGGCAATCACTCAGGGCCCCCTTTTGGGCCACCCAGGGCCCTTTAATAGGGATGTCAGAGCTTTGGTCCAAGGGAGTCTCTGATGGGTGAGTCAGAGCCTCTAGAAAAGCCTTGGGTTGGCTGCAGACTCAGCTCAAATGTCTTTGTAAACCAGAATGGGACACCAAAAAGGCCTTGCAGAGTTGAGGTCCCAGAGGTCTGAAACCAGCAGGGACTCCATCTCCACCCAGATCAGGCACCATGGGAGAACTTTGGGAATAGGTGGTCTGGCCACAATCAGGCAAGACCATTGTTTTTCCATGTTGTCCTTAATGGTTCACAGTACAAGGTCAAGCCTCTTAGAAGCCTAAGAGCATTATCCAAGGGGAAACCTGCCAGGGCTTTCAGACAAGGTGGCACATACATGACTTCCAGGTGCTTCTTGAGCCCCAGGTCGAAGGCAGAAGTATCCCTAGGAGGTTTTCATTAAAAAGAGGCAGGAGAATAGACTGAGGAAAGGATTTCTTTCCCTAGAGATAACAGGGAGCTCTCCTACTCCTCCTTCTAACTACAGTGCTATGACATCTTCCCCCGACAGCTCCCTCTTACTCCCTTGGTCCCTCAAAAGCACTCTGCCCAGGACTGACCTACATGGAGCAAAGGCGATGCTAACAGGAGGGTGGGGCTGTCTGACAGCTTTTAAGTAGAGAATTTGATTCTGCGTGTGTGTGTGTGTGTGTGTGTGTGTGTGTGTGTGTGTGTGTGTTTAAATGTGCTGGGAGGGGGTGTTTTGAGGCTCTAAACACTTTCCTCAGATAGGTTCACTTATCTCAAAATGAGGAACACAGCAGAGGGCAAAAGGCAAAAATCCTATGGACTTCAACATGGTAACCTCTGTGAGACATTTAGGTCATAATGTGACAAGAGCTATAGTGAGAAGGCCTTCACATGCATTACCCCAACCGACCTCAGAGTGATCAGGGGCCCTACTGCTATTCTCATTTCTCGGAGGAGGGAACTGCCATCTTGAGAGGAAAAGTGGGTAACGAGGTCTCCTCCACTCAGGACCCTCGGTCTCAGTCATCAAGTGGCACTGAGAGAAAATGAAGAGGCCAAGTCAGGAGTGTGAGGTGTGAGGTCTATGAGACCCAGATGGCCTGCCAAATAGTGTCGAGCTATGAATGTGGATGATCCACTGGCTTCACAATGCAGCCTACTACTCCACATCCATGCTTCTCAAAGGGGGGGGGGGTGCTCTGATGTCCACAATAGCCAAACTATGGAAAGAGCCCAGATGTCCATCAACAGATGAATGGATAAAGAAGATGTGGTATATGTATACAATGGAATACTACTCAACCATCAAAGAACCTGAAATCTTGCCATTTGCAACGACCTGGATGAAACTAGAGGGTATTATGCGAAGCAAAATAAGTCAGAGAAAGACAAGTATCATATGATCTCTGATATGAGGAATTTGAGAAACAAGACAGAGGATCACAGGGGAAGGGAGGGAAAAATGAAACAAGATAAAACCAGAGAGGGAGACAAACCATAAGAGACTTTCAAACTCAGGAAACAAATTGAGGGTTGCTGGAGGCAAGGGGGGTGGGAGGGAGAGGGCGGTTGGGTGATGGACATTGGGGAAGGTATGTGCTATGGTGAGCGCTAAGACTAATGAATCACAGATCTGTACCCCTGAAACAAATAATACATTATATGTTAATTTAAAAAATAAAATAAAAATTAAAAAAGGGGGGAGTTCTGTCCCCCAGAGGACATTTAGCCATGTCTGGAGACATTTCTCGTTGTCACAGCTGGGGGTAAGGGGATGTGCTACTGGCAAACGTTGGGTAGAGGGGAGGTGCTGCTCCACATCTTAGAAGTAAAGGACTGCCCTGCAACAGAGGATTCTCTGACTCCAAAGTCAATAGCACTGAGGTTGACAAGCCCCGGGTTAGCCACCAGATCCTTGCTCGGGCAGGTTATGTTGTCACTTTCCCATGCTATACTAGGATGTCCGGGGCAATTCAGAAGGCTAGCTCCCCCTGCCCTGTTGTTTTCTGCATGAGGTTAAGTCTTGGACTAGCCTTTGTCCAATGCATGATAGTCTTCCTTCTGGGGTTTATGGGGCTGTGACCATCACAGTATGTATCCCACCCCAGGATGAACTTGTGCTGCAGGGCCCTTCTGAGCTTCCCAAGGCTTAGAGGTCCTGGTAGAGCATCCTGGAAGGCCCCCATGTTCCACTATCCCTGCACATTGCTCTAGAAAGTAGTGTTCACACAGAGATGCTTTAGAGCCACTGAAGGAGCAGCACCTGTAATGCGGCTCTTGGGCTAGCCCTTCCACTGCTCTGTGGACCAAAGTGCTCACCAGTTCCATGGACTCAACCAACCTAGGGGAGATAGTTTCTATCCAGGCCAAACTGTCACTCAATTATCACCAGCTAGTTCTTTTTTCCCATGTGACCCACCTGAGTGAAAGTTTAAAGCAAGCTTTATCACACTCATCTGAAATTCGTTCTGTAAGAGTTTTAGAACAGATCAGGATTCTGGAAGAATTAAAGTGTGATGAGCACAACACCCTTATTTCGTATTTAGAGTATAATTACTCAATCATCATTCCAAGATAACCCTTGGAAATGGAAAATTTCATCCTCCTCCATTAGCTTCACTAATAATTTCAATGCAAATCCCTGAAAAGAATAAAGGTCACAGACTGGAAATATTACATGTCACCCAACATGTCCTTTTATAGAAAATCCTAGAAACAGACACTGGGCCTAGGATACA
Organism: Lontra canadensis; assembly: GCF_010015895.1. Classification (NCBI taxonomy): domain Eukaryota; kingdom Metazoa; phylum Chordata; class Mammalia; order Carnivora; family Mustelidae; genus Lontra; species Lontra canadensis. The sequence continues at coordinate 16,002,234 of NW_022631014.1, read as the reverse complement.
TAAGTGAGTTCTAGGAACTGATGGTCCTGCGCAAATGCACAGTCTTCCAACACATGGATGTGGTGGCTTCAGGAAAATGTAGCATGGTCCAAAAGCTCCCTTAATTAGGGATATTACGAGGCTATAATCCATTTTACCCCACAACAAAATGGCACCATGATTCAGCTGCTACCTTGATGAGATGCTTTGGTTCATGACACTGAAACATGAGTTAAAATCATAGGAATTCTGGGACTATTTTAATGAAATGCAACTTTATGAAAAACAAATTCTTACACAGATTATCTACTTAATGGACCTTCATAGGATTCCTTTAAACAGTACAATCTCCATTTCTCTTAAAGTTACTCGAATGATAAAACATTTGGTTTTACAGTTTCCTATAAAATTAAATTACTGAATAAAAGAGAAGTGTACAATAAAGTACTTGAACATAACTGTAGTTGAAAGGGTGCTGGGGAAAGTCCTTGACTTTCTGGCGGCTCATATTTTTCTACTCTCAATACTTTGTATAACTAAACCTTCAGTTTGAGGATACAATGAAAATACTATTTTTACTATCATGAACTGTTATGTGTGAAAATTACAGATTGTTTTCTGGATTAGTTGGAATATATATGTATATATTAGGAAAAAACACACATAGACACATCATGTAAGCAGCCTAGGACAATGACAGGAAAGGTTGTTAGCTCAAGTCGGAAACAAAGAGAGCATCACTCAGAGAAAAAATGATCTGTAATATATATTAAAAACCACCTGCTCAAATAGGGGGCCCAGAGTTCAGAGACAAGAGGGGAAGATGGACACATTCAGATGGGGGAGGATATAAATGACTAACCAAGAAAGGGTCCCAGGGCCAGGGCTAGACATTCAGGTTAGGTACTCACTCTACCCAGTTGAGGGTCCATGACCTTAAAGCAAGCCCGACTGACTCCACATCCATACTTCCCCACTCCTCTGCCCAGGAGACAATGGATCACTCTGCACTGTCCTTGGGTCTCCGTATCAGAGTTAGGAAGTACAAAGATCTTTCCCTTCTTCTAGATCTCTTTTTTTGCTTTTGTTGTTTTTCTCTGAAATAGGGAGGAATCAGCACCACTCCAGAGTTCAACCTCTGCTTTTCATGCTTGGATCCAAGGCAGCTGTGAGACCATGTTATATTAGCAGCTGGTCCTGCTAAGTTAGTGCCCTAAATGATTACTATGGGCCAGGTACTGTTCCAGGTACTTAGAGATGAATTAGCTTATCAGAGCTCCTAAGAATTAAAACCTGTTAATGTTCTCATTTCATATATGAAGAGATTGTGGCACAGAAAGGTTACATTCCTAAGGAAGCTATTAAAAAGCTTAAACAAGCAACACTGAAACTCAAATCCATAAAATGACAAAATCTGAAAATAAAGTGCATTGTCTATTTATTTATTTTGTGTATTAAAACAAGTGGCAAAAATTATTATAATAACTCTTTTTCTAAGCATGACATCTTTAAATTACTTCTTTTTAACCGTCTATATCACTTGTAGTTTTTACCTAGTTGATACAGGGCTTCTAAAATTGTGTTTTAAAATTTTTTTTTTAAATTTCTTTTCAGCATAACAGTATTCATTGTTTTTGTACCACACCCAGTGCTCCATGCAATATGTGCCCTCCCCAATACCCATCACCTGGTTCCCCCAACCTCCCACCCCCCGTCCCTTCAAAATCCTCAGGTTGTTTTTCAGAATCCATAGTCTCTCATGGTTCACCTCCCCTTCCAATTTCCCTCAGCTCCCTTCTCCTCTCCATCTCCCCATGTCCTCCATGTTATTTGTTATGCTCCACAAATAAGTACACAAAGATAAACTCAAAATGGATAAAAGACCTCAACGTGAGACAGGAATCCATCAGAATCCTAGAGGAGAACATAGGCAGTAACCTCTTCGATATCAGCCACAGCAACTTCTTTCAAGATATGTCTCCAAAGGCAAAGGAAACAAAAGCCAAAATGAACTTTTGGGACTTCATCAAGATCAAAAGCTTCTGCACAGCAAAGGAAACAGTCAACAAAACAAAGAGGCAACCCATGGAATGGAGAAGATATTTACAAATGACAGTACAGAGAAAAGGCTGGTATCCAGGATCTATAAAGAACTCCTCAAACTCAACACACACAAAACAGACAATCATATCAAAAAATGGGCAGAAGATATGAACAGACACTTCTCCAATGAAGACATACAAATGGCTATCAGACACATGAAAAAATGTTCAGCATCACTAGCCATCAGGGAGATTCAAATTAAAACCACATTGAGATACCACCTTACACCAGTTAGAATGGCCAAAATTAGCAAGACAGGAAACAACATGTGTTGGAGAGGATGTGGAGAAAGGGGAACCCTCTTACACTGTTGGTGGGAATGCAAGTTTGTGCAGCCACTTTGGAGAACAGTGTGGAGATTCCTCAAGAAATTAAAATTGTGCTTTTAAAAATGTTTTTCTATGTCCTTTTCCTATTTCCTTCTCACTTTTTTCATTCTGTCTTCATGTATTAATCATTTTTCACAGCTTTATTGAGGCTTAACTGACATGATAAATGACACAAACAGAAATTATACAATCTGCTACATTGTACATACGCAGACAATTGTATACATACGTGAAACCAATACCATAATCCAGATGGTGAAAATATTCACCATCCCCAAAGTGTCCTCATGCCTATTTGTAATCTCTCCCTTCGCCTTTCTGGTCCCATCTCCATCTCCAGGAAAGCACTGATCTGTCTTCAAAATATACTATTTTGCATTTCATAAAATTTTATGAAGATGGAATCAGACAGTATATGTTATCTAGCTACTTTCAGTATAATTATGTTGAGACTCATCCATGTTGTAGCATGTATCAATAATTCATTCCTTTTTATAGCTGAGTGGTACTCCATTGTATGGATGGATATACTAGTGTATTTATCTGATCACTTACTGATGGGCATTTGGGTTGTTTCCAGCTTTGGGCTATTACAAATGGAGCTACTGTGAATTTGCATATTCTGCTCCTAGAGACCTCATTACCACTTCTAATGACCTTCATTCCTTTGTGTAGATACAGATTTCAATCTGACATCCTCTTCCTTCCAACCGCAGGGCTTCTTACAGTGTGGGTCTGTCTGCTGGTAATGAATTCCTTCAGCTTTTGTACATCTGAAAATGTCTTTTTTTTTTTTTTTTTTGCCTTCAGTTTTGAAAGATACTATTTGCTGGATATAGAATTCTAAGTTGACAGCTTTCCATTCACTGCTTCAAAGGTGTTGCCTCATTGTCTTCTCTCGTGCACTGTTTCTAAAGAGAAATGGGCTGTCATCCTCATCTCTGTTTCTCTGTATGTTTGTTTTTCCTCTGGCTACCTGGTTTTTTTCTTTATCTCTAGTTTTGAGCAATCTTCTTGTAATGTGTCTTTACTTTTTCTTCATGTTTCTTGTGCTTGGGGTTCGCTGAACATGTTGGATCTGTGGGTTTATTGCTTCCACCAAATTTAGAAAAATTCCAAAAAATTCTTTCTTCAAATATTTTTGCTGCTCCCCCCTCTTTTTTTCAGGGACTCCAATGACACCTATGTTAGGCAACTTGAAGTTATCCAAAAGTTCACTGATATTCTTTATCTTTTTCTTTTTGTTATTTTTTTCTGTGTCCCATTTTGGATATTGTCCATAACTATGTGTTCAAACTTAGTAAACATTTCTTCTTTAATATTTAATCTACTGTTGATTTCCTTCCATGTATATTTCATCTCTAAGAGTTCTATTTTATATCTTCTCAAATATATATATACACATATATGTATATTTATATGTATATATAAATATATATATTTTTTTACATCTCTGCTAAACTTTTTAAGTATGCAGAATACAGTAATAACTTTTAACATCCTTGTCTGATAATTCTAACATCTTTGTCAGTTCTGGGCTTGTTTTGATGGATTGTGTTTTTCTGCTTCTTGGTATATCTTGTAATCTTTGATACCAGATATTATGCAATTTATCCTGGTGCTTGATATTTTTGTATTCTCATAAATATTCTTGGGTTTTGCATTGGGATGCAGCTGAATTAGTGGAATCCTTTTGATTATTTGGGGTCTTACTTTTTTGATTTGTGAAGAGGGTCTAGAACACTGCTCAATTTGGGGCTAGTTATCCCCTGCTATTGGGGATAGACATTTACTGTGTATTCTACTTTATGCCTCATGAATCTTGAGGTTTTCCAGTTAAACTGATAGGAACACTATTTCTGTCTATGAGTACTGGGTTCTGTTCCCTTTAATCCCTTTGCATAGCTCTTTCACTGGCCTTACACACCGGCATTGATCAGTACTCTGTGGAATATTCAAGGGGGATCAGCTATGGGTCTCTGAGGTTCCTCTGTATGCAGACCTCTCTGCTCTGCTTCTGTGTCCTGTGAACTCTAGCTGCCCTGATCTCCCTGGACTCTCAGCTCTTGGCTCTAGCTCAGTCCCTCCTCCACATACTGTGGCCTGCAGACTCCTGAGCTGGGGAAATGATAGGACTCATCTCCCTGTGAACTGTCTCTCAGGGACCACTATCTTTATCTTTTATGGCCAGTGCCTTAAAAAAGCCACTGTGTATGTGTGTGTATATATATATGTATATATACATATGTGTGTGTGTGTGTGTGTGTGTGTGTGTATGATTTTTTTTCCTATTTGTTTTGTTTTCTTTCAGGCTGTGCCCTCTTACTCAATCCTGTCCTGAAGCAGAAGTCTTCGTGTACTAATTTGTAAAGCTTTCATGTTCAAAATTTAGCTAACCATTTCTCTATTGTTGGATACCTGGGATGTGTCTCACTTTTCCTATTTTGGGCGCATGCATTAGTTTGCAGTTTATTTTCAGATTGGACAGCCACACGGACAGCTGACAATACACTGATATTCAGTCACAGTAGTAGTACTTTTCCTAAGAAAGCATAAACCATTAAGAAAAATAAAAGGGCTGACTCATGGCCTTAAAGATGCGTAGTAACCACAGAATCTCAAATTCTTTTTTGTAAGAATATTTGGGCACAGATATAGCCAAATTAATTATAGGCCTTGGCCTAGAATACACGACTACAACTGTACTGAGCCAGAATACAAATTCCACCAGGCTTGATTCGCAGTCGTTCACATAGGTTTCTGAAACCTGAATAGGCGGTGAGGACTATTAGGTCCCAAAGAACTGTCTGTGCTCCGATCTGTTGGAGTCCTCTGTATCCTGTACCTCATGGACTCATGTGCCTAGGACTTTAATCTACATGGTGGCAGGGGAGATAAAGGGTGAAGGGAAAAGATGGCGCCATCATAGCTCCCCAACTCTGGCAACCCGGATGTAGTACCTGGTCCACTGACATTGTGTATGAGACCACATGAGGCATCTGTACCCTGCACTGCCCACCACACCAGCTCAGAGGCCCACAGTCCAATGGGGCCTATGAAGAGCGTGCCAGGTCATCCCATAGCCCTCATGAAAAAGACATGGATGATGGTGTACAGCCTGTGGTGTTTAGGGAACGCCCCAGAAGATGCAACTTGTCTATTACTTCCTATAAAGAATCATAGAACAGTGATGAGACAAAGCAGAACACTGATATGTGATTTGCTCTCTGGGCTTTGGGAATCATGAAGTTGGTGATCCCCTGTTACAGAGGAGACCTGGGAAGTTCTCTTTACCTCCTGCCTGGTTAGAAACAACTTGCTGGTTGCAAAGGACAATTTAACAGCAATTTATTAGGGGTTACAATAAAGCATCAGTATGGGTTTTGCTTTTGAAAGTATTGTCTTATTTGACCTAATATTTAGGTGATTTTGAAGCAAACCATTAAGTACATAGAAACAAAACATTGGATCAAAAGATCAAACTTAAAAAGAATGCCTACAAGATCAAAGCCTCTTGTTCATCCTCTCTTATTCCAGGAGTGTCTAGCAAAGGGAGAAAACATTTCTTATGAGAAATATTCTTTCCAAAGAAAGATGAGAATCTGACTTTAAGAGAATGGCCAAAGGGTGGAGAGATGATAAAGGGTGGGGAAAAATCAGTAATGGCACTCAGACCAAACCTCTGAGTTACTAGTCCAGACAAGCTGGTGCATCCATCAGATGTATGAACATTCATGAGAGGACAACCCAGCTGCTGGTGAACTTGCTCAGAAACTTTCCTGTCATCAGAAGGGTCTAGGGTGATGCCGTGTGCCCAAGAAATGTGTGTGGCTCTTCCAGTCACTCTAACCAAGACTGACCCAGTTGCTGCTGCCATCGATCCTCCCAGCAGGGAAGGTGTAGTGAGCTGTCCTCAACCACACATGGGCTTTGCCATAATGTATTAAGGAAGGGACATCAACGCAGAAAGGACTAAGGACGAGTCCCTTACCCATCCCAGTTCTAGGATTCCACAATGACAGAATATGTACCCGATGAGATGAAGGTTGATCCACAAGGGCCTGGCTTATTGTCTCAGGGGAGAAAATGAACTAGAGAAGGTGTGGCCATGAATGGCAGATACCTGCCCAGGGTCTGACCTCAAACTGTGTAGGTTCCAACTCACTGACTAGATTAATTCTCTCATTCTCCTGTAGTTGTCAGGTGACAGGAAGTGTGAAACAGGCTTGGCACTCTCAACCCAATCCCAACTTAACAAAAGACTCCTTTCCCAGAGCTCTGAGGATTCATGTTCTGGTCACCTGGACCTTTAAGCCTGCTCTTTGGGGCAGGCCCGTCCCTTCAGATCTCAGATGTGTTCTTCATTTGCCCCAAGACTCAACATTTTGGATGGTGCCTTGCTGCTTGGGACCATCCCAGTCAAAGCTCTAGTCCTTGTACCCATCCCTTGGCTGAAAGGGGAGGTCAAGGCATAACAACAGGTGACAGAAAAAGAATAAGGGCTCAAGAGAGACCCACTGAGAGGCAGCCCTCAGAGCTCAAGAGCTCCTTGTCTTTGTTCTTTCTTTCCACAGTATAGGTCACAAATGTGACTACATAAAATCACAGTCTGCATGGAAACCAGTATGAATGGAATTAAGAGGTAAACCATAAGCTGGGAAAACAGTTGGGACATGGATCACAGAGGGCTCATTTCCCTGGTAAAGAGCTACAAATCAAGAAGTATAAGATCAGCTGGGAAAAAAAAATAATAAAAACAACAAACCAAAAACCTAAAGGGCAAAACATGAAAATACATCTCACAAGAAATTCACATGGTTTTTGGACAGCAAATTGCACTTAATCACACTTAATCCCACTTAATTTGTATTGTAAAATACAAATTATAACCAGAGTAAAATATCATTTCCACCTACTGAATGGGAAAGATGAAGCAAGCAAGGAAGAAGTGGGAAAGGTGTCTGTGGAGAAAGCCACTGCTTGTGTTGAGGGGGAGGAGAATGGAAATCTAGCCCTTCCTTGTCTATGCGTACAGCACGTGCGCACGGATATCTGGAAAGCGATAGCACCAGCTGCCTCCAGAGAGTAGAATTTGGAGGCTAGAGAAGAGATCATTCCCCCTATATTCTCATTATTGACTGAAATTTGAACCAGAGAGTGCCTGACAGCTGCGCTCATTTTGTCGATATCGAGGGAAAGAAGATGTTTCCCAGGACAGTGTTCTGTTGGGCGTGTCGCTGTGCCACACCAAACGAGAGGCTCTGCACCTGTAGGCATTGATCTATAACAATTTCCTTTAAAAAGACAACAGACTGATGCATGGCAGTTTATGAAGCTCTTTTATATATTATCCTCCTGACTCCATGGCATAAGTCTCTGATGCAGGTAGTATTTTCATCTCTGTTTTTCAGAGGGGGCGAGCGAGGCTCAGAGAGGCCACTTTCTGGAGCCAAAGAGCCAAGTTCCAGAGCCCGGATTTGGCACAAAGTTGTTCTGGTGGTCACCTGAGGTTGCATTTTTGGATCTGCCCAACCCAAAGTTCAGAGGCTACAAAGCTGCCAGAAGCCATGGGGGAAAGCAGACGGGAGAGTGAGGGCAGCTGGAAGGCTGAGGCTGTGATAACTAACAGAGGGTCCACCTGGGTGCAGTCCTGAGGTCTGTACAGACCTTCAGAAGGAGGAGGCAGGGCTCATGGTAAAGACAGGTAGAGTATCTCCACCAGGGCCCAGGCAACACCTCAGGCTACCACTACAGCCCTGCGTGAGGAGAAAGGGAGATTGCGGCCAGGCAAAACAAGAAGGCTCTGAGAGTATGCTCAGAAGTAGCACAGGAGTACAGATTTGGGGCCAAAGCTCTTGCCAAATCTGTAGAGTACCATCTTTCCCTTCCATGCTAAGGCCTTCTCTCTCCACTCCATCCCTTCCTGCTTCTTGCCTTCATCTTAGAGACCTTCCCTCTGCAAGTGATGGTTATCCCCAAGGCAGAGGTCAATCTGCTCTGTATCATCTCCCCGAGCTGTGCTTCTCCAGGCCTGCATGACCGCTGGGCCCAGAGGCCCAGTCCAGGCCTTTCTTGGTGCCAGGACACTGCAAATCCATCTGATCACTGCTTTTTGTGCGAACCACTCACTGAAGATCACAGAGACCCTGCCGAAGGCCCCAGAGCTCCTTGCTGGTGCTCCCTGCACATACTGGTGCATACAGGCACCAGAGTGCCTGGTGTGACTCCAAGCACTCTTGACAGAACCTGGTTAAAATCTCCATAGTGACTAGGAAGATCAGGGTGGGGGCTGAATGTAGGGGCAAAAATGAGGGTGTCCAAGAGCAGAGACGAAGAAGGCCACCAAGCAAGTGTGGCTGGGGGTTGAGGAAGTCTAAGCAAAGGGACAGGGACTTGGTTCTTCTAACAAGCAGGAGGAAAGAAAGTTGCTCCTGTTTAACTTGGTGGAAGGAAGGAAAATAAGACCGAGCAGCTGAGAAGGATATAGTTTCCTGCTGGCTCAAGAACTGAGATGATGTGAAGAGAAAAACAAGGCAACTTCCTCTTTCTGCCCCTGGGATACGGGTTTCGGCTGTGAGTGGAATATGATGCTTATCTTTATATTGCTTTTTCTTGGTCCAAAACTCAGAAACAAAATAAGATCAAATGGGGGCCCTGTGGGGTGAAATCTGGTTGTGTAATTTAGCTCTGCAAAGGACAGGACATGGAGCTGTGACTGACGGAAGACACATTCTAGCTTCTCCTTTCACCCCGGAAACACTGAAACTCTCCAGGGGTTTGAGCCCTCTTCAAATGTTGTCTGGCTAGAGATGTGGGTCTGTGGAAGCAGCATTCCTCTCTCAACCAACTCCCCACAATTAAGAGCCTCAAACCCACCTAGGATAACAATATTTGCCAGAGTCCAAATATAGGAACTAGAGTCTTTCTGGAAAGTACTACACTGAAGTTATTATCATGTGTGTTCATAACATTTAGTTCAGTAAATCTTATTACTGCCCAAGGCTGCACATTTGAAGACAGGGTCTACATAGCTGGTTTTTTAAAACTAGAGCTGAAACTTCTTTTGGATCTTGATTCCATGAGCCTGTGTGTAAATGTAAGGTGACTGGGTTAAGTGTCCTCAGAGTTGTTTCTAGATCTTCTTGAGTCTAAGGTGGGTGTGAGCAGACCCAAAGGGATCATAGTGATTTCTTCAATGAGGAGGAGAATTATCCTAAATTGTTTGCTTCTACTTTCCTTTGTATATAGTTTTATGGGAAAACTAAACTTTAAGTAATTTCACAAATAAAAAATGAAATATAGCATGTAGTGGACATCTCTATGGCCCTGGAAATTCCATCTCCCACTTCTTTGCTTCTTAACTGAACCCCAATTTTATTTCGGTAAGTACTTCTCCATGTGGCTTGTTTCACCCAAGTCCCAGAGGTCATTTCCAACTAGTCTGAGCCAATCCTGGTAAACAGAAACCCAGCCAAGGCATTGACCTGAAGCTGGTCAAGGAGACTTTATGGGAAGTCTGCTGGGAGTTTCTTGAGAAGGCTTCCCTCTCCAAGACCTGGGCAGGACCTGGAGGCCCTTTGGAGGGTCTGTCTTGGTGTGACGTCTGGGACTGCCCTCCATGGCCTGCCACAGTCTGAGAAAGCAGCTCATGTAAGGAAGAGGGCAATTTGAGAATGAGGAGCAGGCAGAGACTTGGGATCTCCTGCACCGCTGGATTCCCTTCTAGGGATATAGCATGATTACTCTCTGCTTAAACCAGGTGGACTCTGTAATCTGCTGATGACATAAGTGATAACTAATACATGACCCTAAGCATGCTTAGAGACCCTTACTCTACCCCAGTGTATAAGCAGCCAGAGGCCTCCCAAAGCCAACATGGTCGTGCCCAGTGACCATGCTTACTCAGAGAAGAAACCCTCCTGGAAGTAATTTTTTGAATGGCCACAGTTTCCAACCTAGTCTTGATGTGTGATGGTCAAAACCTAGTCTTGATGTGTGATGATCAAAGATGGCATACATATGAGTCCCTCTTTGTTCCTGTTCACAACAGAGCAGGCACTCCCATCTGGCTGTCAGGGATGCACAGCACCAAGCACAGTGTGGATGTGGAGGGAGCTCCACTGAAAGAGCTGTTTGCGGAGCATCTAAAGCAGCTGGGCATCTCCTGAGGCTTTCTAGTTTTTTCTATTGTAGCTGCATCTCCCATACATTTAAATTTTTTTAGTTAACCCATTTAAATTGTTCTATTATGGCTGTTGTTATGGCAATTATATGCCACATACTTAAGATGTTCCTAATTTTGGGATATCACACTAACATCTGAGTACACTGAATATTTTAAAATCATGGATACTACTTATTAAGCTTATGGTTCCAGGTAGGAGAGGAAAAAGACACAGTGCACGAACATAACTGAAAGAAATGATTAAATCCCCGCAGGGGACTCCATCCTCTGAATTCTTAATTAGATTTTACAGTCACCTGGACCCAACACCTACTAAAGATAATCATAAATACTGTCACAAAACTCCCTCAGAAATTTAGCATTACTGAAAACACCCACAAAATATAAAGTGAGTTGCATATTATTTTGGCTCCTGGACCCAAACATTTTATGCTGAGGGGAACTTACACGGAATGAAAGCCTGAGCAGTAGTATCCTCTGAGAACCCACAGAATCTCAGTCTGAAGGTGGCTGCAGGGTCCCAGGTTGACAGAACAGGATGAATCTCACCTCTCCTCCTTGTACAGAGGAACCAACAGCTCGGGGCTAGAGGTGGAAGTCCAAGGAAGGGAGCGAGTCAGTCTAACCAGAAACTGGACCTGCCCCTCATCTTCTCCATTAGTGCAACCTTATTTTGGTGTAAGATCTGATAAGGTCTCGGCCGTACGACGTCACAGGGATGATGATGATGGCAATGCCAATGATGATGAAGACAGCTAAGTTCACTGAGGATTTATGAAGTGCCATCGCTTTGCATGGATTCACTCATTTAATCCTACAACAACTGGACAAGGAAGGTACTGTTGCTACCTCCACTTAACAGATGGAGAAATCGAGACAGAGGTTTAAGTGCCTTTCACCCAGTCAGAGAGTAGAGGAGCTGGGATTTGAACCCTTTGAAGTCTGGCTTCAAAGGCTCTGCTCTTCCTCTTTAGGTTATAGTGCTTTCCTTCTAGGCTTCTGTCATCTTCAGCTAGCTCCCACTCCTCAGTGAGCCCTTTCTTGCTGTGTGGTGCTCTCAGTGACCTGTGGGCTTGCATTGGGAAGGGGTTTAGGGACCCTAGGTGTTGAGTGACAGAAGGGCAGCATTACAAAGCATATTCCAGGTCCTGCCCAGAATGATCTGGACTCCTTTAGTTTATGAGTTCCCTGTAGACAAGGACTGTGGCACATGTATACTGAACATCATTTCTTGATACTCAGGACCCCTACTACTCTTCTAAGCTCTTGCCTCTAGGCAGGAGCCTTGGAAACTACAATTCCCAGACTCCTTTGTGGTTTGCTGTGGAGGATGCTGAAAGGCAGGTGCAGAGAGTCTATGGGGCCAGCTGTTAACAGGCTTTCTGGGTCATGCTAACGAGCTTGTACATTATTCTGTCAGTAGAAGAAATCATGAGAGTTTTTTATAGGAAAGGAAGTGATCAGATTTGTTTTAAAGGATAATGTGACTTCAGTACAAATATGAACAGGGACAGCAATGTCAGAAGTCCCCCCATTTTCCAAACACATTGAAATGCCAGGCAGCACACAACCCAGATGACAAGGAAACCCACTTGAATTGGTCTAAAAGAAAGGGACCCCCCAGAGAGTAGTGGACAGCAAGGCAGGAAGCCAAAGCCTCTGGGGATGTTTTTTTCTTTTTTAAGATTTTATTTATTTATTTATTTAAGAGTGAGAGACAGAGGTAGCGAGAGAACACAAGCTGGGAGGAGAGGGAGAAGCAGGCAATGGGCTCGATCCTAAGACCCCAGGATCATGACCTGAGTAGAAGACAGACACTTAACTGACTGAGCCACCCAGTCACCCCAGCCTCTGGGGACCTTGACCAGGGTAGCCATCACGGGGACAGGCTGTAGCACCAGCCTGCTGCATGCTGGAGGCCACAGGCCCCAGACTTGCCAAACCAGGGCTGAGCTTCCCAGCTGAAGCTGGGAGTCAGGAAGGCCAGTTCTGCCTGTGGTGTGGGCATGGGAAACTGTCCAGCAGCTGGGGACCACATGAGGAGGCTGCCATCTCTTAGAGCCGCTGATGGACAAAGAATTATCAGTGAGACATCCGAGGCCTTTGGTGAGGGGTGACATTTGTGCCGAGGCCTACACTAGAGAGGCAGCAGCCACACAAGGATCCTGAGGAAGGGCAGAGCACGGTGAGCAGAGGGAACTCCAGGCCTAATAACTGGAAAGCAAGGGGCCTGAGCTCAGGGCTCTGTCCCTGTGGCTGGAAGTCGATGGAGGGAGGGGCAGGGGCTAGGCTTCCTATGACTTTTCAGACCTCTGCAAACAGAGCCCCGGGGGCTGTGATGTGCCCCTCCTGGGCCAGGAATGTGTTCTCTCTTTTCATGTGCCCCATCTGAGCCCATCCACCCTTCAGAGACCCAATGTCTCCTGAAGTTTCTCTCCCTCCCATGGCCTCTCAGAGTGCCTGCTGTGCTTATGGTCAGTACTTATTTGTTATTTCATTTTCCTGTACAGAAGCTTTGTGAGCCTGGATTCTTTCTGGAACCCCAACTCCTGCCTCTCCGAAGTCACTGCTGCCAGGCACCTGCAAAGGGCGAGGCGGCGGGGGGGGGGGGGGGGGGCAGGGCGGTTCTTCCTGCTACAAACATTTGGAAAACAGAAGGGAGGGAGTGTCGGGCTTTTTTATTTTGAGACTGATGTCACACGCACAAAGGCCACAGGGAGGTTTTCAGCATATTGCAATGGCAAAGAAGAAGACAAAAGGATGCTGACGATGAACCCTGTTTAAAGAATTGGCAGACTCTTCTTCCTCAAAACATAGACCTAATCTGAAAGGTCTCAACCCTTAGCACATGTCAGAATCCCCTCTACAGCTATGAAACACAGAGATTTCCAGGCCCCTCTAGACTCAGCAAGTCAGAATCCTCAGGGACTAGGGGCAAGTCCTCTTTTAAAGTTTCACAGGTTAAGAGCCATTGAAATCACTGAAGCCAAAGAAAAACTCCCACTATTAATGGATTTGATTTGTTTTTTTCCTAATGGAACACAGCGATGCTTTCCAAAGCAAATGGCCTTGCCCACCCCAGCCTCTCTCTCGGTAAGAGGCTGAGGATGAGGAGGCTGTCAGCAGTCCTTGGATGGGCTGACGCACTCTCATACTGCAGAAGAGCATACACATCAGCTCAGCATCCCAGGTGACAAAGGAAATGAATGATGGCCTCCTGTCCAGTGATGTTACTTTTTGCACCTGTAGGTCAAATGTCTAACACAAATCAACACATCCGTGGTCAACAGCTGACTAGGCAGCCACTTTGCCTTAAGAGTTTACAGTAGATGAAAAGCTGCCTATCTCCACTGAAGAGACTGCTTCTATCATTGGACTCTGCTAATGAGTGGCAGAATCACACACCCAAGTCATATCATATACCACACGCAATAACTGACATTCGGTTCAAAATGCACTAGAAAGAAAATAATATTTAGCTTACAAGGCTAATGCACAATCTCCAACTAGAAAGCTATCAAAACACTTTTTAAAATTGGCATTTGGGTTTCCTGATGATAAATTATTTTGGGTTTTCTGTCAATAAGGAGAGAGAACACCAGGATTCAACAGACAAAAGCGTTGGCTTCTCCTAAGAGTTTAAGGCTCACAATTCAATCCCATATCAGTCAATCCCCAAAATGACATGTAACTTCAATACTATGCCATTATTATCTGTGTGCTCATGGGGTTTTTTTTTAATTAAAATGTTTTTTATAAACATATAATGTATTTTTATCCCCCGGGGTACAGGTCTGTGAATCGCCAGGTTTACACACTTCACAGCACTCACCATAGCACATACCCTCCCCAATGTCCATAACCCCACCACCCTCTCCCTAGCCCCCTCCCCCCAGCAACCCTCAGTTTGTTTTGTGAGATTAAGAGTCTCTTATGGTTTGTCTCCTTCCCGATCCCATCTTGTTTCATTTATTCTTTTCCTGCCCCCCAAACCCCCCACGTTGCATCTACACTTCCTCATATCAGGGAGATCATATGACAGTTGACTTTCTCCGATTGACTTATTTCGCTAAGCATAATACCCTCTAGTTCCATCCACGTCATCGCAAATGGCAAGATTTCATTTCTTTTGATGGCTGCATAGTATTCCATTGTATATATATACCACTTCTTCTTTATCCATTCATCTGTTGATGGACATCTAGGTTCTTTCCATAGTTTGGCTATTGTGGACATTGCTGCTATAAACATTCGGGTGCATGTGCCCCTTCGGATCACTACGTTTGTATCTTTAGGGTAAATACCCAGTAGTGCAAATGCTGGGTCATACGGTAGCTCTACTTTCAACTTTTTGAGGAACCTCCATGCTGTTTTCCAGAGTGGTTGCAGCAGCTTGCATTCCCACCAACAGTGTAGGAGGGTTTCCCCTTTCTCTGCATCCTTGCCAGCATCTGTTATTTCCTGACTTGTTAATTTTAACCATTCTGGCTGGTGTAAGGTGGTATCTCATTGTGGTTTTGATTTGTATTTCCCTGATGCCGAGTGATGTGGAACATTTTTTCATGTGTCTGTTGGCCATCTGGATGTCTTCTTTGCAGAAATATCTGTTCATGTCCTCTGCCCATTTCTTGATTGGATTATTTGTTCTTTGGGTGTTGAGTCTGATAAGCTCTTTATAGATTTTGGATACTAGCCCTTTATCTGATATGTCATTTGCAAATACCTTCTCCCATTCTGTCAGTTGTCTTTTGGTTTTATTAACTGTTTCCTTTGCTGTGCAAAAGCTTTTGATCTTGATGAAATCCCAATAATTCATTTTTGCCCTTGATTCCCTTGCCTTTGGCAGTGTTCCTAGGAAGAAGTTGCTGCGGCTGAGGAGGAAGAAGTTGCTGCCTGTGTTCTCCTCAAGGATTTTGATGGATTCCTTTCTCACATTGAGGTCTTTCATCCATTTTGAGTCTATTTTCATGTGTGGTGTAAGGAAATGGTCCAGTTTCATTTTTCTGCATGTGGCTGTCCAATTTTCCCAACATCATTTGTTCAAGAGGCTCTTTTTTTCCATTGGACATTCTTTGCTGCTTTGCAAAGATTAGTTGACCATAGATTTGAGGGTCTATTTCTGGGCTCTCTATTCTGTTCCATTGATCTATGTGTCTGTTTTTGTGCCAGTACCATACTGTCTTGATGATGACAGTTTTGTAATAGAGCTTAAAGTCTGAATTGTGATGCCACCAACTTTGGCTTTCTTTTTCAATATTCCTTTGGCTATTCAAGGTCTTTTCTGGTTCCATATAAATTTTAGGATTATTTGTTCCATTTCTTTGAAAAAAATGGATGGGATTTTGATACAGATTACATTAAATGTGTAGATTGCTTTAGGTAGCATAGACATTTTCACAATATTTGTTCTTCCAATCCAGGAGCATGGAACATTTTTCCATTTCTTTGTGTCTTCCTCAATTTCTTTCTTAAGTACTTTATAGTTTTCTGAGTATAGATTCTTTGCCTCTTTGGTTAGGTTTTATTCCTAGGTATCTTATGGTTTTGGGTGCCATTGTAAATGGGATTGACTCCTTAATTTCTCTTTCTTCTGTCTTGTTGGTGTAAAAAAATGCAACTGATTTCTGTGCATTGATTTTATATCCTGACACTTTACTGAATTCCCGTACAAGTTCTAGCAGTTTTGGAGCAGAGCCTTTTGGGTTTTCCACATATAGTATCATATCATCTGTGAAGAGTGATAGTTTGACTTCTTCTTTGCCGATTTGGATGCCTGTAATTTCTCTTTGTTGTCTGATTGCTGAGGCTAGGACTTCTAGTACTATGTTGAATAGCAGTGGTGATAATGGACATCCCTGCCGTGTTCCTGACCTTAGCAGAAAAGCTTTCAGTTTTTCTCTATTGAGAACGATATTTGCAGTGGGTTTTTCATAGATGACTTTGATAATATTGAGGTATGTGCCCTCTATCCCTACACTTTGAAGAGTTTTGTTCAGGAAGGGATGATGTACTTTGTCAAATGCTTTTTCAGCATCTATTGAGAGTATCATATGGTTCTTGTTCTTTCTTTTATTAATGTATTGTATCACATTGATTGATTTGCGGATGTTGAACCAACCTTGCAGCCCTGGAATAAATCCCACTTGGTTGTGGTGAATAATCCTTTTAATGTACTGTTGGATCCTATTGGCTAATATTTTGGTGAGAATTTTTGCATCTGTGTTCATCAAGGATATTGGTCTGTAATTCTCTTTTTTGATGGGATCCTTGTCTGGTTTTGGGATCAAGGTGATGCTGGCCTCATAAAATTGAGTTTGGAAGTTTTCCTTCCATTTCTATTTTTTGGAA
Organism: Lontra canadensis; assembly: GCF_010015895.1. NCBI lineage: Eukaryota > Metazoa > Chordata > Mammalia > Carnivora > Mustelidae > Lontra > Lontra canadensis. Next base: position 15,985,290 of record NW_022631014.1, on the reverse strand, counting down.
CTGTTTCAGGAGAATAGGAATTAATTCTTTAAATGTTTGGTAGAATTCCCCTGGGAAGCTGTCTGGCCCTGGGCTTTTATTTGTTTGGAGATTTTTGATGACTCTTTCAATCTCCTTACTAGTTATGGGTCTGTTCAGGCTTTCTATTTCTTCCTGGTTCAGTTGTGGTAGTTTATATGTCTCTAGGAATGCATCCATTTCTTCCAGATTGTCAAATTTATTGGCATAGAGTTGCTCATAGTATGTTCTTATAATTGTGTTTCTTTGGTGTTGGTTGTGATCTCTCCTCTTTCACTCAAGATTTTATTTATTTGGGTCCTTTCTCTTTTCTTTTTGATAAGTCTTGCCAGGGATTTATTAATCTTATTAATTCTTTCAAAGAACCAGCTCCTAGTTTCATTGATTTGTTCTAATGGGTTTTTTTTTTTGTTTTTTTTTTTTTTTTGGTTTCT